>NW_028324304.1:19470716-19640716 GCF_058129835.1 Hydra viridissima
GATCAGCAAAATTGTTGTTGGTGAACAATATATACTTTTGATTGGTTACTTAGTTGACAAACATTTGTCAAATTTTGTAATTCACAGACAGGATGCGTCAGTTTTTTTTATTAGAATAATTTTCAAGCACAGAAGTTACATGTGCTGTTTTTTTTTTAAACATTCCTTTTGGAAAAATAAGTTCAAATTTTGCATTAAGTTAGTTTTTGTTGTCTATTGTGTGAGTTTCTCGATTGAAACAGATGTAGAAGCAAAATAAATGATACTGAACCCTGATGCTTTTCAAAGTGATTCTTATAAAAACAATTTCACATGAAATATGGCCATCTTCATCATTGTTTATGAAGATCTTGTGGACTGTGTATTTTTTGGCAGATTTTGAATCAATGCTGTTAGTCTCATTACCTCACTTGCAGCTTTTGCCAAGTGAGCAAGAGAAATTTTTCTGGGGTATTCTGAAGTTTTTGAATCAGTTGGAAGCTGAAGAGTATTTTAAATTTGATGGTATGATTTCTCTTGAATTAAGAAATTGAATAAGTTTTTTCATGTAAGTGGGCTAAAAATTGTAATAAGATTTTTTTGTCAGTTTGTCTACCAATTGCTCATCAATTTGTTTCCTTTTAATTATTGCTAAGCAAAATGATGGTGCAAGTGCATTTTTTTAGAGGTTCAGTTCAACAATTGCAGCTTTTTGCATTTGTATGTTAAAGTTTAAATCAACTTAAAAACATGTAAAATACATAATAGCAGCATGTCTTCTGCTGCATACTTTATTAAATTAATTCTAATATAAATTGATAACAATAAGCAGCAGAGGGCATTCTCCTATTGCTTATTCATTATGGGCTATAGAACTTTGAGCATTTTAAAAACAAGCACATGGTTTATTTATAGTACACTTGGTTGTTTAAGTTCTGTTGTTTTTTTTATTAACTCATATTGTTAAATTCAAATTAACTTTTATGTTTATAGTTACCCATTTTGAGTTTTTCATTTTATTTTTGTTTTTGTGTGAATTTATTTTTGTACATGAATGAAGTGTTGCTTTTTTAATATTACTTTAGGTGTTGAAAATTTTCTGGTCCTTAGTTTTCATAATTTACTAATATTTAAAAGAGCCTTGATTTTAAAACCAAAGCAGTATATATGTTATTTCTTTTTTATATTTTTCTAAGAGTTTCCAGATAAGATTGTCAGCCATTGAAAATCCATACATGAGTGCATTTTTGAGATACCAAAACATAGTTTTAAACAACAAGATTGAAGCATCTAGAAATATAAATAATCAGGAAATATGGTTTTAAGAAATCATTTTTAACTAGATGCAATATTTCTTATATGAACTGCTAATTTACATCATGATTAAAAAAAGGATTTCTACATCTTCCTTAAATATATTTATCACTAACATTTATTGAAAAAAAAGTAAAAAAGTTATTCCATAACTTTTTTAAATTTTCACCTTAATTAAAATGATAGGAGCAAAATAATTAATCAAAGACAAAAAGTTCTGTTTGATCATAAAAATTACAAAAAAAAGAGGACTTATATATATATATATATATATATATATATATATATATATATATATATATATATATATATATATATATATATATATATATATATTCCTAATATAATTAAAAATTATGTTGAAAATGTAAAAATTTAATTATTAGAGAATATGTTATATACGCTTGCTAAAATGTCCTTTGTTAATTTCTCCTCTCATTTGGTACATTTCTCCTCATTTACATAGTCTTGATATATCATTGAGTAATATACAAACTAACACATGTATAATATATATATATATATATATATATATATATATATATATATATATATATATATATATATATATATATATATATATATATATATATATATATATATATATATATATAGGTGTATTGTTAAATTTGTAAATCATATGACAAAACTTAGTTTTTATATATAATAATTTTTATTTTATATATAATAATTTTTAATATAATAGTTTGAATCAGCTGCATTCTTTGATGTTTATTTGCTGGTTCATTTCTACCCACTCTTACTATATTATATAGATTGAACTATTATATTATTTAAAATGAATTATAAATTTATTACTATTAAGAAAGTAATGTAATGTTATTTTATGATCAAATTACAATTATCATGTTATTTATAAACATCCTTTCATAAACCTTTTCTCTCAATCTATTTGAATGTTTTCCTAAATTTTAAAACTATTTAAATTAAAAATTTTTTTTTTGTTTACATAGTTACTGTTTAAACAATCATTTATGTAACATTCAAATATTTGCATCTTATATAATGTGTAAAACTTTAAAGTCTGGTTTAAATGTTGTAGTTTTTTGTTTCCTGTATTCTTTTTTTATTTGACATGAACATTAACTATCCGCTGGACATTGTAAAGTCTTTGTTGGGTTCATTGATTGCTGTCATCTTTTGTTTGTCTAAAAATTTTATTTTGAAATGTTTAGAGTTTGTGTTAGTTTTGTAAAGAGTTTTCTTTGAATTCTTTATTTAAAAAAAATATCTCAAAGTATATAAAAATAATGAAATAATAGCCAATGTTGAAAGTTTACTTTTGTACTTCCTTCATATATTGAAGCTTTATTCTGTATGAAGTGTGTTTGTGCTTGGCATTTTATATTTTGTTGTAGTTTCATGTTATTATACTCAAATATCTTTGTATTTTAAAGCTACCTTACTGTAAATATATTTGTGTAATGATAACTTTAGTAATAGTAATAATATCAACCATAATATTCACTTAAATATCTTTTTAAAAAGTTACTGACAAAATTACATTGAAGATAGATTTATGCATTATATAAAAATTTACATATGTAGCTTTGAATTTTTTTTTTCTATAATCTCATGATTTTTGAAAGTTTTTTGTTATAATTGTATTGTGCAGTTCAAAAGTAAGAATTATTCTCAAAGAGGTAAAGCATAATTTCTTTTGGGTAAATGTATTTAAAAAGCATAAATCATATAAATGATTTATGCTTTTTTAAATACATTTACCCAAAAGAAAGTTTGTATTTTATCTAGATATGAACGAAGTAGCAGCATCAAATGGATTATTGCCTGCTGATAACAGTTATGGCATATTTTGGGATGAATACAGGGTTATTGAACAAAGTACAAATCAATTAGCTTTACAGAAATTCTCAGATTTAGAGGATGGAACAATTAAAAAAGAAGGTATTTTTTTTTTTTAGTAAATGAACCTTATACTGTACCAAAATATTTTCCTTTAATGCTCATTTTGACATTAGTTTTCATGTCAGCCTTTATTGATCTTAAAAAGATTTTTTAGTAGAGAAATTTTCACAGTTTGTACAGCACACAATACATATAACATCATCAATTTAAGATATGTGTTATAAAAATGCAAAAATATTTTTTTGGCATATTTACGACATTTAGTGTTTATGACATGTAACATTAATGGCATTTAATATTTATAGGATGTAATTTTATCAATTTTAGAAAACAACGAAACAAAAATTCAGTGGTTAAATGATGTTGGTTTTACTAACATAGCAAAAAAGTTCAGAGGTAAAACTTTTTTTGTTTCTTTCATTTGCAAAAAAAGCTGAGAAGTTGTGCAGATTTTTATGTGGCTTACTCTTTTCAATTTTTAAAACTATTATTCACTTTATATCACTTTTAAACTTGTATCAATAAACTATTGGTTATTGCTTTTGTAAGTTTCTTCTTTCCAGTGTGAAATCTTTTTTCAGTTAAATGATAATTTAAATCTACAAAATTCTTTTATCACTTTGAAAGATTTTATCAGGATTTATTTTTGTATGAAATTTTTAGATAAAACTGAAATAGATCAAAATGATGTTGATATGAAAATAATTGCAGCTTCTTTAACTCGAGCTCAAGCAAACGCAGTTCGTCAGCGTATTGATGCTTTAAATGAAGCTATTCGACAGCGGAAACTTAATGATGCTTCTCCAAGGTTGAATCATAATAAAGCAAAACGAAAGGATGTTCGAGATCTCTTTAATCTTGATTCTAATTCACAGTTACCAAGAGAAGAAAGGTGCAAATGTTTTCTAATCTAAAAATAAAGCAAATTTTGTTTATTATTTAACTAATCATCTGCATAAATATTTTCTACTTCTTTCCTATATAAATATTTTTTTAATCTTCCTATATAAATGTTTTCTTCATCTTAAATAAGGATTTCATAATAGCTAAATTTTCAAAAGTTGCTTTTTCCTTTAAACATTTTGTTTGCTCATTAGTTCACAGAAGTATGATGGATCAAAGAATAAACATATTAAACAGGTTTATCCTCCCACAGTGTTACAAAAACCTGCTAAACAAAATATTACTCAGTCTGAAAAAATGAAGTTTCAACAAGGTTATCACCACCAAGGAGGTTTAATTTTTTTACTAATATTTTTGTAATCGTTTTTTATTTACTTTTGAATTATTTTTAATCAGAAGTTTGTTTTTTATTTAGGTAAGACAATTTTTATAAGTAATGAAAATCTTGATTCCAACTTTGACCAGAGCACAAAGAAAGAAGACAATCTTGTTAGAAGCACAGTAATAAATAACTTAGTTATTAAAACTGGTCAAGAATACAATCAAGACCTAAAACAAAGTGTAAGACCTAAGAGCTTAATAATAGAGAGAGATTTTGTAGTAAATGACCCTATGCGCCGTAAAACAGTGTTATTTGATGGCAGAAATTCAAACATTGACAATGACAGACCAAAGGGAATATATATAAAAAATACAAATGGTGAGGAAGGTTTAAACAAAGTTAAAAGTATTTTTGAAAAAAAATCTTATCCCTTGCTTGAGAAAACTAGTTCCTTACCTGATTGTAACAACTTACCATGCCCCTTCCCTAATTTGAATAGCTCATACTCCCCCCAACCTGAGCAAAGAAGCCCTTTATCTGAGCAAAGAAACCTTTTACCTGATCAAAAGACCTCATTATTGGAAAAAAGTAGTTTATTGCACCCTTTACCTGAACATAATTTATCTCAAAGTACAAAGGTTTCAAATATTGAACTTCCAAGGAGCTATAAAAATTCCTTATCAGAGAATTCATCTCAACCCAATGTTGTACAAAAACACAATAACTCTCTCACTAATCATGATGGAACAGAGGATAAAAAGCTGGTTCGCGTTGACAGTAAATATATTAAAGTTTCTAATGTTGAAGATGATTATATAAAAACCACTAAAAATTCAGAACGCTCTCCAACACTTCCAGCGTGTGAATCGGAAAAAAAAAAAGATTCATTAAATGACAGTAATAAAAAAAACAAATCTGATAAAAATCAAAGTTTATCTTTATTAAATATGAAAAATTATATTGATGTTATGAGTCAAAGTGGCAGTGAAGATAGCAAAAGCGTATCAAGTCTAGGAAGTGCAGAATCTTTTGATGAGTTGTCTCTATCTTTAAGCAAAGCTGAAGGTTCACACTTGTTTGATACAATTTATGACAATGTTTCTAACTCAAGTTGCTTAACTGATGATAAAGATACAAGTGACTCCTTTGAATTAGTAGAATCACCTTGTAACTTAGGTTTAGATGGAGATGCCAAGTTGGTAAGATTCGAAAACCTTTATTTTAAAAGATTTTATTCATAAAAGAATTATATCTGTTAGGTTTATGATACTTTGCTGTTATGGCTTAAATATTGAAAAAAAAAGTTTTGCAGAAGCTATGTATTTGTTTGCATTTAGTAATACTGACCACAAATATAAATGTCATGTGTTTTGTTCATTAAAAAGTCTCTAAATGCTATAGGATGTAGGATCAGTATTGCTCAAAGAAGAAAAAAGTTTACCAGAGACAATATTGGGGCCCAGTTTCCCACCTTTACCAGTAGGTTTATTTTATTTATTTTTGTGTAAATGTGACAGAAACAGTAAACAATGTTTTGAGAAATGCGTACAATGAGTTTTTGACAAATGTAGGGGAGACCAGGGCTAGTTGGCTACAGGGTTAAGTTGACACACTGCGTTTAACTTTGGAATTTTCCACCAGAAGTTTCCAAAATTCACATGGAACCTTCCCACTTGACTAATTCATCTTTCAGTGTAGTATCAGGGCTGTATGCACATGCAGATAGAAGCGCATAGCGATTTTTGTGTTTTTTTTTTACTAATTTTGTAATTTTTGTAATTATATTACTTTTTCAAATTTAAAAGCAATAGTATTAGTTAGAAGTAAACTCAAATATATTTAGGTGTTATATGGTTCACTCTAACCAGTCACATTTTGTGTTTCTCAATATTTCGCATTTTTGGGGATTTATAAGCCATTTTATGAGCAAAAAGCTTTTGGGGTTAGTTCGCAAATGCTTAATGTTGCTAAACTTGTCTCTTTTTATATGGTGTGCCAACTTACCCTGAGAATATAGGCAACTTACCCCGGGCTGGGGTAAGTTGGCCCATATTTTCTTTTTTTGAGGCCCTTTTTGGGCCACTAATTTTTTTTTTTTAATGTTTGACACATGAACATGCTTGCCAAATTATATTCTTTTGAAGTGCAATTTGATATTCTCAAAAAAGTTCACCTAGAAATGCACAGAGCACAAAAACTAAAACTGTAGCCAACTAGCCCCAGTCTCCCCTATGCAATAAGCATAACTTCTTTTAAGAAAAAATTTCTTTCTTTAATGTGAAATAAAAAAATTTTCTGCTTCAATTTTAAGAATTTTACATTAACTCAAGATGATCTTGGTATGACTCGAGTTGGTGATCTTTCTGAGTTAGACATGTTTAAAATTCGATCATTAGCTCTTATTGAGTTGACTGCTTTGTTTGATGCATATTCAATATCAATGAACCGCAGAAAGTCACCCCTTAAACAAAGGTTTAAAGGTTTGTGAGGATTAGTTTTTAAATCTTAACTTATTTTCTTTAAGATTGTTCTCCATTCAATTTTAATTTATTTAGAAAGTGGCGTGTTTGGAGTCCCACTAACAGCATTAGTGCAACAAGGTCAGGGTAAAAAATCTAAAGTACAGGCATCTCCTCAAGTGCTTAAAGATGTATGTGATTTATTGCATTGAAAGCTTATATCATAGTTTAATAGCATTAGAGGTGGATATTGATTTCAAATTTTGTTTATATAATAGTTTATGTTGAAGTTATAGTTTAGAATTGATTTTATGGTTTGTTTTGATTTTATTCTTTAGATTTTTTAATTAAAGTCAGTTATTATTGCCATAAATTAAGTGTTTTTCATAATTTAGATGCTTGCTTACATTGAGAAAAATGGATTAAATGAAGAAGGAATTCTTCGAGTAACTGGATCAATTCCAAGAATGAAAGTAGGTCTAAATTGATTTTTGTTACTATTTTTTATATTTGATGTTCAAACTTTTCTGTATTAGTACTATCAGCTTGATAGAAGTGCAGTGTTCAATTTAATTCTCAGCAAATCAAAGAAGACCTTGAAAAAGACTTCAGATCATTCAGTTGGGAGGGCATAAAAATTTGTGACGTATGCACATGTCTAAAGCAGTTTCTTCGGTTAGTATTTTACAAAAATTTTGTAATCTTATATAAATGTTTTACTATTTTATTATAAATAATGTATTGTGTTATGTAAATTCTATACTATTTGATAATTATATTTTACTGATATATTACATTTCAATATTATAGTGTAGTTTATAAAAATCACCTAAGTTTGGTCATTTAAACTTTGAACATTCATATCTCAGGAATTTTGATTTTTCTTCAGAAACATATACCAAATTTTATTCTTAACTTATATTGTCACATGAATGAAAATAAATAAAAAATAGTATACAATAATTTATTTCAAATTAGAACATCTATTTTGATGAAATTTCAACACCATTCATCATTTCACTCAATGTTTTGTCTATTTTGAATTTTAATATTACGCTTAATTATATAGGTGTTAGTTTGCAAACAAAACATTAAGGCACAGGCTAGTTGATATGACTGAGTCTGTTGTTTTTAAATTCAATTTCTTAAAAGAAATTAGTTTAAAATTGAAAGTCAAATAATTTTTTTTTTGCAAATACAATTATTTTGATGACTGATATATTTATTTTGGTGAATCATACTAATTTTATATTTTACAATTTCACTCAATACATTGTTATTTCCATTTTCAAAATTCATTTTGAAATTTGTTTAGTTTGCAAGCAAATTATTTTAGTAAATTAAAAATATTTACTGAAATAATTTTCTTACAAAGTTACATAAATTACAATTTTTTTTTAGATTTATATACACAAAATCAAAAAAAATATTATTTTGAAAAAAAAAAAAAAAAATTTCATTTAAGCTTTTTTTCAATTTTTTCTTAGATGACTGAAGTTACATGGTGACCGAACTTAGGCGATATAACATGATATAACTATACAAATGTTTCAAAAACATTTGAAATTTAAATTTATTTGATATATTTACAACTTTTTAGCGAGCTGCCTGTTCCATTGCTCAGCCACGAATATCAAAACACATTTGCTGCAGTAGCTAGTAAACTTTTCATTTTTTTAGTTTTAAAATTTTTACCATCTTATAGTTTCTTTTCCATATTTGTTGATAAAAAAAATGACACTTTTAGACCTTCCAGATCGCAAAGTTCAACTTCAAGCCCTGAACCTCCTTGTGTTGTTGCTGCATCCTGTTCACCAAGAAACTTTAAAAGTAGAAAAAATATATATATTTTTAGTTATTAGTTTGTTTAAACAGAAAGATTGAGATGCAGTTGTTAAAAAAATTTCTAATTTCTTTGCAGTTGCTTTTATCCTTTCTTCAAAAAGTTGTTTCCCATGAAGCTGCAAACAAGATGGGTTTAAACAATGTTGCTATGATTATGGCACCAAACTTGTTTTTTCAAAACAGTGCAAAGATAAATATGGATGAAGCTCAAAAAGCTGTTGGAATGACAGATGTTCTGCGGATGTTAATCAAATACCAACAAATACTATGGACAGTAAGCATATTCTTAACAGAATATCTTGTTGCATTTCTTTTACACATGCATATTTCCATGTAAAAATTACTCGCAATGCTTTCTGATTTCTCTGTTGTATATTTGCTTTTAGATACCGTCATTCATGGTCACACAAATCAGGTATCTCTATGAAGCTGGTGCTAATACAAAAGATCCAAAATCGGTTCGAATATTGACTTTTTCTGTGTTGCTTTCACAAAAAAACTTCAAATTATTCTTTTTTGATTTGTTTATGAATTATATCCGTATATATCCTCATTACTCTTTAATCATTTTATGTAAATTTTTATTCACAGAGGTTGCTAATAAAAGGTTTTAAGAGGATAAAATCTTTATCAGTTCGATGTTGGAAAAACTCTGTGATGTAAAAAATTTTTATGTAGGTAAAAAAAATTATTGCAAAAAGAATTAAAAGCAACTTTTTTGGCTCTGGTTTGCATGGAAAGTCTTCAGAAAGCAGTGGTGATGAATTAGAGGATTCAGATTTGATAATTCGTGTTAAAGGTACTTTTTATCTTTTTAATTTCAAGCGCTCTTTTTTATTATCATTAAGTGTTTGATGCTATCGACAGTGATAATTACTGTTTAACAGTTATAGAGGAGAATAGGGTCAGATGAAACAGTTTTTCTCATTTTTATTATGACCTGTGTTCTATATTTTGCTAAGATGTCAGGTAAGAAGCGTTTCAAATGCAGCCCACAAGAATGAAATTTTTAAATAGTATTCTTTCAATAGATCTAAGCAAGGTGTAAGTTTTTTGACCAAGTAGTTTAAACAAGATTAACATCGACCTCACTCACATCAAACTAAATCGCTTCTCCAACTCACTGATTCTTTTTAAAGGGAGAAAGACATATATAATAGAATATTCAGTGCTGTTAAACCCAAAAAACTCAGTCACTTAGAAAATTGATAAACTAAATTCACCATTGAGGTTTTATGGCAGTGTCATGATTATAAAATAAAATTTTTAAAACGACGGCTGTAATTTTATAGGCAGCAATTTTTAATTGTGATGAAATAAATTTTGGTGCATTAAGAGTAAAAATCTTTAGATAATTATCTCAACTGATAATCGGCAGAATATTATCTCCATTTTGTTCTCGGTTATTCAGCTCACATTGATATCTTTGGATATTTTCTCTTTTCCAATTGAACGGGTTTCTTGATCATTTTGCTTGGGTCACTGTCGGTGCACTAAAGAAAATTTCATAGAGTTGCATTATAAGCACTTAAAATCTCCTTTGTAGCAAACTGATTAAATGCGGCAAATGAATTTTTCATTAAAAAATGTGTTGCGCAATAACAGACTTCGTTTATTATATTACTGGGCAGACGTTGCTTCTTTAAGTGCATATTTCTTTTTCCCATTTTGTTTTCGTTTTTTCGGTTGGTCAGTAACTTGTCTTTTTTTTGGTTGGTCAGTAAATTGTCTTTCATCAGCCATTTTTCTTAATTTTTGTTTATGGCTTACTCGTCATCGCCTTGGTAAAATTGAGAAGTCTCTTACAACGAAACTTCCCTACTATACTTTCCCTCAAGCCACGTGTCCCATTTCACTCCAGTCTCTACTAAGTTTACTGTTAATTCTTATGAAATCAAAATTTATGAAAAGAAATTTTTCATGAAAATAATTGATAAAAAAAAACTTTTTTCCAGCTCCTGATTTCAATAAACAAAGTATGGCAATACAGTTGACTGAAAAAACAACTGCTTCAGATGTAATTGCTAAGTTCCATTGGCGCCGTCAAAATAGCATTAAAGATGAAATCGATACGTCCAAGTATAAGAGAGGAAAGAAAGAAAACAATAACGTCGATTATTGCTTGTGTGAAACTGGCGGAAATATAGGTATAAGAATACATTTTTTACTTGCACTCTTTATTCTGATAGTTAGATTTGAAACACAAGCACGTGTTAAACTTTTCTGACGATCAGACTTTTGATAAATGGAATTATACTACATGACAATTTACAATCCATATATTGTAATACAGCAAAAACACTTAGATTTGTTTATTGCTTACTAAAGACATTACAACTATAAAGTCAATATTCATTTTCTTAACATTTTACCGCTTACAATCTAGGTGAACGAATCCTTGAACCTTCGTCAAATATATCAGCGATCCTTAAAGTCAATCCAAACGCAGAGTGGCTGCTCAAAATGTGTCCGTCAGCGTAGCCTGGTACCTGTGTTGATCGCAGGCGTTGCTGTTAAGAAGAAAGATTTTCCCTGCCGAACTGTCATTTTAGAAACGGTTCAGGTTGTTTAAATTCCAGTTCAGCTCAAATCAAAGGTATCTCCAGAGTCTGTGCACATCTATGGCAGTTTCTATTTTCTTAGACGCATTTCAAAGTGCGCAGTATATTTCTTTTTGAAATGTAGAGTTTTTTTGAAAACATCAGCTGTGCTGAAAATATTTTTTGTCTTTGTAAAAATTCTATTTTTTCTACGCAAATTTTTTCAAATTAAAGTAAATGTATATATGTACGCAATTTTTATGCGAATATAAGTTGTCTAACACCCATAGAAATATATTGCAGAAAGATAAATCATAGTAGTCTTGCTCATTTATTTTTCTCACATTTTATATAAAAAATATTCCGAAACATGTATGGTTTTCGAATTATCAATTTTTCACGCCATTCAAGTTCTTCTTTCTCAGTTGTTTGTTTCGTGAACGAGTCTTTGGGCGTCAGAACGAGTCTTTGGGCGTCAGAATGCTAATCTTGGTATTTAAGTGAATATGAGGTTCAGGAATCTTTAAAATTTGCTTAAAATTGCAAGAGAAGATTTATTTTAAAAAAGTAACTTTAGTTTTAGACATTTTTAAAAATATATTTGATTAACAATTAAAAGTATTTATATTTCATTAGCAATTAAGCAATTTAACGGGTGATTACTAAAAATCCAGATTGACTTTCAAGAGCAACTACTCCCTTAGATTTTAAACTAGAGATTAAATAAAAATATTATTAAATAAAGTTTTTAGTTTTTTATCTATTTCAATTAGATTTGTGTTCAACCAGTCTGTTTCTTCGGATTCTGCCAACTCTAAGACGAGTTGACCTAAAAAGAGAAAATACAAGGTCAAGGTCATTTTTTTCAGACGAAGTTTTACTCTGGTTTGTAGTTGCCTCACGTCTTTTGCTTACCAATTCGTCGCCTTAGAGGGCAGAGGCTCTATCTCCATTTTGGGTAGTTTTGCAGGAGAACAAAAACAAAGTTTGAGCATTAAGCATAAATCAGCAATTTCATTTTTTGTTAGTGTTAATGCTTTTTGATCAATTAGAACTATCAAACATGATAGGAATAATTCAACTTTTTTGAAATTATTAACATTGAAGAGAGTATGGCACAATTTATAAAAGTCATCATGGAGATAGAACCTTTGCCTAAATTAATTGCGAGTTGAATGGAATTTATGAAATTTATAAACATAATGAATCCAATTAAAATTCTTTTTTAAATAATACAAAATGCTTTTTATGATTATGAACTATCAGATAATGACAATCATGGTTCAAACTTTTTAAAATTAGTAACATTTTGGGACAAATTTTACAATTACCATGGAGATAGAACCTTTACTCAAGTTAACTGTGAATTGAACAGAATTTAAAAATTTGTAAACAATGTTTTTGTAATCAATATTATTAAATTCTAAGTGAAATCTTAATCTTAATTAGCAGAAAAATCAGAAAACTGTTATAATAGCAAAATTATATAACAGAATAATTATTATAGTAATACTGAAAAAAATGACTGACAAAAAACAAAGTCTTAGTTCTAGTTATCTTCATAGTCCGAGTTAAGAACAAAAATTGTTTTAATAGCAAAATTATATAACAGAATAATAATAGTGATACTGAAAAAAATGACTGACAGAAAACTAAGTCTTAATTCTAGTTGTCTTCATAGTCCGATTCATCAATTTCTGACTCATCAGCAGTTGGTTCTGGTAAACTGTCTCTCATGGCTACTGCAGACGGTAGGTTGTTATACCATTGGGCATAATCTGGTGGAATAACACGCGATTTCACCATGCGCATGAGATCTTTTTTTTTCGCATCCGAAATAGGCAGGCGAGTAGGATACAATGGCTGAGGCTCTAATCCTTCGATGTTGGATCGTCGTCCTCTTCCAGACTGTGCATTTATTTCCATAAAGGTAGGCGACGTAATGCTATATTTGTACTGCATAATGAACGGTCTTGACTTTTCAAACCTTGCCCACTTAATATTAAACCAGTTGACGGTTTCACCTTTAATATTTTTTGTACGATTTTTCACAATTTTACCGCAAAGTTGTTTTGAGTCAAAAAAATCGGTGTGTTGCAGTGGTTTAACAAGATATGGACACGGATTCTTGCGCGCTGCAGCAATCAGAACTTCGTATTCTCGTGTAGTGTAAATTTTTTGATGGCTCTTTCTGCGTTCAATAGTACTGTGCATAGAGTCAACTTCTAAATAAGAATGACCCGACTCCATATACTTCATATCGATGCATTCCAGGTGAGTTGTTTGAACAATGTACATCATTGTCGCAACAATAAATTGGTTTCTATTTTGTCCAGAGCACGTATCACTAAAAGAAGTCACCCTCTTCACAGAAACTGGAAGAGACTTCATATAATCTAACAGAGCTGTATTTATTTCATTGGCTCCTCGTTTACCTTCACTTTCGTCCCATAGGTAACAAATTCCTTTTTTGGTCGACGTTTCATAAATAGTAAAATTATAAACGGCAAGTTTCCGCATATAGAAAATTTGTGCATCACCTGCAAATGGAAGTGGTAACACTGCTTCGAGGTCAAAAGTTATAGAACGAATGGACTTGTCAGCAGCAGATGCAGTCTTATCAGAATTTTTTTCGTCCATAGCTTCCTTTTCACGAAATTTATGACTGTCATAATTTGCCCGTAGCGTTTCTTTATCATCACCACTGGCATTTCGAAAAGCATTGCAAATCGAGCATTGATCTTTTTTGGGAATAAAAAATTTTATATTAAAATCAGTAACAAATATTCTTCGATATACACCGATAGAAACTGGATCTGTGATATTTTTCGTTGTGCAATAATCATCTTTGTATAGTCTATAAAGTTCCTCAATACTTAGTTCAAGACTAAGGTATTTTGCCTTTGATGAAGCCCGACAGTAGTGAGATTCGACCTGAGGAAAGCTCAGGATGTGCTCTCGAACTGCATTGGTTCGCATATCTGAAGTCTTATTGGCTGAAGTTTTTCCTTTTTTTGAATTTGGTGGTATGAAAAGACCAATCTCATTTTTATTTTTTTTACAACAAACTGAACAGTTTTCTTGCTTATGTCCAAAGTCGTGCAAAAAAATTTTTGGCACACTCTAATGACATTGTTTTCATTCGCTTCCACTGGCAGATGATATGCACAGGATATTGTTTTTGGTCTTATTCCTGAATTGTCACGACGACGTGAAACATTGCTACTTTTCACTAAATGGCATATGATATCTTTTTTTCTATTTTCACCCTCTAGTTGGTAGTAGTGTTTATTTATTTCTAGTCGTATTGTTTCCTCAAAATGTTCTCCACACTTGAATTTGCACTTTAAACAGTTCACCGTTCTAGGTGTTTTGGGCGGTACTGCTTTACCTTTTCGTGTCTTGTATGCCATTCCTTTCTCTCTTTTGTCTTTTTCAACAAATCGTTTTCAAAGATTTGGTCTTTTGCCTTATTTGCGTCCAATTTTTGGTTCAGTGAAAGTTCGCTTTTTTGAACCATTGTTTAATTCCATGGTGAATTCTTAGAATTACGAAAAAAAGCTATTTAAAATTACCTCTGTTTTAATAAAAGGTTGTTTATTCATTATATTTCGTTTGTTATCGTCTGCCATTTTCAAGAATTACGTCATAGGGCAAAGAAGATATCTTCGGTATAGTCAGATGGCAAAGGAGATAACACCTTTGCCCTTTTGGGATTCCGCACAAATGTAGATAGCTCAAAACTCGCACAAATTTATTGCTCTTCTCCTACTATGTGGAGATAGACCCGCTGCCTAATCTGATTCTAGCACTTAAAGTAGATGTCCCTAAAGTCATAGTTGAATTTGAGCACAACATGGAGATAGAACCTCTGCCCTCTAAGGCGACGAATTACCCTCATACACTTGGCCTTTTATAATAGTTCGAAAGTCTTCGATTGGGCGACATTCCAGCACTGCTGGCGAAAAAACATTGAAAAGCGCAATCTTATTCCTATCACTGGGTGGTAGGCGTTGTTTCCGTTATTTGCCGATTGCTACAACATTATTAAGGCTTGTCGTCAAAGATGACCGATTTTTCCCAGAAATTGCGAAAAAGACAAGTAAGTTAATCTAAGCAAGTGAATTAACATAAAAATTAAATGAGCTTTAAAATGGATGTAACTATAAAAAAAGTGGTTCAGCAAAAAGTCAGTTAGTCAGTCCGGATTTCTTATAACTATCCGTTACGTCTTCAATCTGTTATTAAATTGGATTCAAAAGGAAAATACGCGGAATTATTGAGCAGAGGCGATTACTAGTCTAGAGTTAAAAATTATCAAATAAAGTTTTAGAATAAAAAGTTTACTGAATTTATTTCCAAATTCAGTAAACTTATAATTCCAAAACTTTATTTTCACAAAGCAATTTATTTCAGAAAAGCTGATCACAGGTTTTTTGATGTTTGTGACCTGACGATAAAGAAAAATAAATTTTAAGGGCTGGAAGACTCAAATGTCACAATTACATGTCTTCCTCATGCTTCTCTTGCTGAGACAAGAATCATAACAAACTCAAGAACTTTTCTTGTGTTTGGTATGAATCTTGGTCAAATAACGCATCCAAGAAATCAGCGCTCTCCGCAAATGGTGTTTTACAAACTCTAAATAAAAAAACTGTAGTAATTTTCAGTTTAATATTCCATCGTTAATGCATGTATGTTCAATACTTTGTTGGTAATCATTTATACCTATGATTCCGAAGACTAAAGATAAGCTTAACAGAAGTTACAAGCACACAAAAAAAAGCTATAAGAGTGATGTTTTGTTCAACTTCCCAACAATATCAATGACTCTGTCAGGAAGAAGAATTAAAAACACCGACTAGGAAAAGACGTACACAGATACTTATTTATCCTGTAATGTAAATAAATCATAAGTAGACATAGCAACAAAAACAAGCAACAGTAGAAAACTATAAATGCTTAAAAATAAAGATAGAAGAACTTATGGATGAACAGAAAAAAAAAACAAAGCCCTTTTGATGAACAAAAAGAGAAAAGAACAAGAAGTCAGAGAAGAAAGTTGGTTTAATAAAAATAAGCGGAGTTTCTGCCGTTTCTGATAAAAATGATAAAAAAGCAATTGACAAAAAAGACTGCTCATATACAAAGTTAGACACTACAATGAGAGTAAGAAAATATTACTTGTAACTTTGTTAACATAGTGAATAAAAGAGTGCTAACAACTATTACACATCAATAGAGATAATATATTGAGAACTAATGAAGTTAGAGGGCGAACTGAGGATGAACAAAACAACCCTAAACCTTTAACAACTAATCCATTATCTTTCTCTAACCAATCAGTTCCCGCACTCTAAATCTCAACTCCAACCTATCGTGTTTCTTCCACTTAACGCCCGAACCCATGCCTCCTTAATCCTCTATCACCTATCACACACACACTAAATAATATACCCATTACACATTAAATAACCACCCTCTTGATAAACGTCACACCAAAAAATCGCAATTCACTATTTAAAAAACCGATCTTTAATTTAAACTTTTAATTTCTTATATTTATCTTCTTCTGATTCAAGATTTCTTGTTGTTACAAAAAGAATCAAATATTGCGACAATGTCTGAAAGTTTTGCGAAAAGCTATCAACAGTTTAGTGACCAAATTCAGTAAAAGTTCTTTTTAAAAAAAATGGGTTGAGGATTGCTGATCTGGGATGTTGAACGGGAAATAATGAAGTAATATTAAGTAGGTATGTGTGCAAAATTTTTTAACTATTCAGCTATTTAATTATTTTACATCATTGTAAAGAGCTTTAAATCAGTATAACGATGGTGAAAATTTCATAAAAAAACTAATGATCCTACTAAAAGTTATGCCCACTTAAGTGACAAAAATTCATTATAAGGAATGCTTAAGAAAACTGCAACCAACTTAAAAAATTAGCGTTCGGTATACGGTGGTTTTATAATAGAACTTGTTTTGAACTGTGTTTTTGTGTGTAAATCATGTTTTAAATACTTTAAAAAAATCACCAATATTTTAAATAAAGTTTCATTTTTCTAAAAAAACAATTTTTTAATGAATAAAAAAGTCAAATATACAAAAGGTTCATAATCTTGAATCCCCCCCCAACCTCCCCAACAGAAGAATATTTGGTACCTTTACTGCGTGCAAAAATAGAATATGAGCGTGTCATTATTTTTTAATAAAATTTGGCAGGTACATAGAAAATAGATATATAAAATTGATTCAAAAGTTAGAAAAAAAACCCATCATCCCTTCAATATCAATTCACTTCCAGAACAGGAATGAAGTTTTCAATAGCAATGAAATCACTAAAAACGTTAGTAACTGCAAAAAAAAAAACAGATTGCAATAAATTTACAACACTCTACTTTTAAAATATTATCTAAGTCAATATAAAATTCTAAAAAAAAGACGAGAAAAATCCATCCTTACGACACCTACCTCGAGCACGCGGTGAAAAAATGGTCACAGATTTTAACTTTAAAATCGGTGCCGTAAATCGCAGATACGCACATACCTATATTAAGACAGTCAACTGATCGCAATTGTAAAATTACTGTGATAGATCCGATTGAAAGAATTAATATTCCCGTGAAAAATATGCTGACAGTAGTGTATCCTTTTGCTGTGCTGATGAAAACGATTTTTTGATATATGCAAATAATGTTGATATGGTTCTTAACAATCTGGTAATTTATTTAATTCTTAGAGATCAACACAAACAGTGTGGGCTTCACTATAATTCCCTTCTTCATTCTCTAAAACGCCAATATCAATTTCCTCGCCTTCGAAATCTATAAATTCGTCACCATAAATTTCAAAGATCACTTTCATTTGATCTTGTGCATTTTGAAGAATATTTGAAGCCTTCGTCATGTTCTTTCCTTGATCTGTGCAAGTTGCGTAGATATCATTAGCTTAATTTCCAATTTTTCCAATCACATTTCTTATTTTCTTAATTTCGCAAAACTGTCGACCTTTTTGAGTAAGTATGCTTAAGGTTCTGTCTGCTATTTCCCGTCCTTCACATATCTACAGCTAACTCCAAACACGTTTCTCCCATATCGCGACGCACTATCATACATCAATGAAACAAGAAATTTTCAGTTTCTTCTCTTATGAGCGAAAAAATATTTTCACACACAAGTGGAATGTAGCGTTTCATGCTGTGACGATTTATAACAATTTTGAATTCTTTGAGTGCATTTTTTACTAAAGACAATTGTCCGATTTCATCAGCTGACGTAAAAGACAAGTTACGATTCATCATTAACTTAATCATTTCTCTAATTAATTGATTTACATCAACATCCAGCTTGATTCGTTTAATTAATTGAATCTCATCATCATTTCGATTCCTTGTAGCCGAAGTAGCTTCAACAAAGTCAATTTCGCCTGCTATTTCTTTGTGTTTTCGAAGAAGGTAATCTTTGAGGTTATTTAACTTGTCTTTGTAAAATTTTTTGCACATTTTACACTTTGCTCTTTCTTTACTAATTTCAAATTAACTTTTCACTTGTTTGTGAAATAAACTATTCTCCATATTTGTCTTTAAATCTTAAGGAAAACAAAAAGAGTGACTAGAAAATAGTTATTCCAAGATCTATTTATATCACAGGACAATCGTTTAAACCGCGAAAAATGAATAATTAGATTCATAATCGTTTTAATGTCTCAAAAGTGGAAGCGGGCATTTCAAATCGTCATACTTTAGTCGTTTTAATTGACAATTAAATTCAGTGTTGCCAACATTTTTTTACAATAATGCCCTTTTTCATATCGCGGTTGTTTGAAAACGATTCCGTCACTTTATTTTGAACAAATTTCATCAATAAAATCAACTAGTTAATCTTCGGATCGGAATCAAAAGGTGTTTTTTATTACCCTTAAAAATTCTTGAGGAGCAAAAATTAGTTTCAACTTTTTTTCCAAAATAAATACTTTTTCAAGAACTTAAATATTTCTGTGTCAAAATGCCAAAATAAAGGTGAAAGGCCATAAAATATCATCGGATCAAAAAAAAAAAGCCAATTTTCCAAATATTAGCAACCTATAATGCCGTGTGGTTTGATTGAGGAGAGCAGACACACAAATATTTGATTCTTAGGCATTTAATTGCTAGTTTATTTGTTTGAGTTATATCATTTACAATCTGAAAAGGGATATTTTTTCTTTAAAAAACGTGTAAGAGAAAAAAAAATTTTAACAACCAAACATTATCATTGATACTTGTTTTATTTGAAATAAATTTTCGGTTAAGATCACAACTCTTCAAAAAACGATTCTCGCGGTTCGGTTAAATTAAAAGATAAGTTTTGGCCAGAGATTTTCTTACGGCTAAAAACTGCATTTTAACCGCTGCTTGAAATTGTAGGTTGCCTATGGTTAATCTATTTTAACTAGAAACGCCGCGCTGGTGGAAAATTAAATTTTTAATAAGGTTTGCTTCGACCATAAATTATTCGACCTATCCTGGAACGGAATTAAATATTGTGACAAAGAGTTATTTTCTATTTTTATTATGTTGTAGACGATTAGATCGTCGAATTTATGCTGTAAATCGTTCGACCCTTTAAGAATTCTACTTTTCTTTCTACTTAACATAATTTCTAATGTGGCACAGGACGCCATATAGTAAAAACCACATTCAGTAATAAAAACTAAGTTTGAGACTAAATTTTTACATTCTAATAAGGGGAAATCGAAACTTTTGCTTTACTCGTCAAATTAATCTGAAATGAGCTATAAAGTTGTAAGATTTTTTCTTCTAAAATAAGAAACAGCAAATGTCTCAGACATAAATTTATGTCAAAATATGTGGATAGAAAATATTTCTGACATAATTTATGTCGGGCAGAAAATGTCTCAGACATAAAGTTAAGTCAAAGTAAGAGGACAGAAAAATGTTTCTGACATTTTATGTCGGCAGAAAATGTCTCAGACATAAAGTTATGTCAAAGTAAGAGGACAGAAAAATGTTTCTGACATATTTTATGTCGGCAGAAAATGTTTCAGACATAGAATTATGTCAAAGTAAGTGGACAGAAAAATGTTTCGGACATTTTATGTCGGCAGATAATGTTTTAGACATTAAATTATGTCAAAGTAAGTGGACAGAAAAATATTTCGGACAAATTTTATATCGGCAGAAAATTTGTCTTGGACATATTGGACAGATAACAACTCTGTGAAGAAGTTTAACAAGACTATTTTGAGGACACACAACAGCCACCTGCAAAATATTGCTGGTTTAAAAAGAACTAGAATATTGGTTCCTCATGATTAAGAGTTCAAAAATTTTTTACTTCTTATCAAATTCTGGTTCTTTATCTCATTTGTGCAGTGGAGAAAATAAATTGTTTTCACATGGTTAACAAGTCAACCACATTTAAATACCCACAATTTTATGTCAATATTCGTATAAGTCATTTTATTACTTGTTTTACAATAAGTCAATTCACAAAATGCTAAAGAATAAATTAATTACAGAAGCTTTTAGTATCAAGCTGTGCACTTTGATGCATTTTTGATATTTGTATAAATATTGTGTTGGTTCACTTCGCGAGGTTAGAATTATTTTGTTCTATCTCCTATTTTAAAAGTTGGGAGAAAATTAATTATTAATTTTAGTAAGTAATGAGTACTTTTAAAGTACGCTATATTTTAGAATTTTTTTCTAAATAATTTGTTTAAACATAAATTACGTAAAGTGTAAGCTTTTATTTCTTTAAAAATTAAAGGTAAAATTTTAAATAATTTTTACTTTAAGAAAAAAATCAAAAACTTTCTCCCAACGTTTAAACTTGGAGATAAAACAAAATAATTCTAACCTCGCGACTTAATAAATCAGTTTTAATTTAATCGAATATAAACATTTTAATAATAAAAAAAAATTGTCATTGATATTTTTTATTATTTGAAATAAATTTTCGGTGAAGATCCACTCTTAAAGAAACGGTTATAACGCTTCGGTAAAATTAGATAAATTTTGGGCGGGAACTTTCTAACGGTTAAAATCATATTCTAACAGCTGCTTGAAATTGTCGCTTGTCTTATGGTTACTCTGAATATAAAACAGATTCAAAGTTTGAGCTAAAGATGCTTTTATAGAAGTGCACTTTAATGGTTTTGAGTAAAGCCAAGTCAACAACTACTTTGTAATAATCTACGTATTTTCCATCAGATTTTCAATTGACAATGTTGGATTGACGAACATTGGCCTTTGTTTCAATGTTTCAACCGCCTACTGTTCACTTTACTTTAATCTCTTTTGAGAATTTATACTTTTTTTTTTAAGCTTGACGTTGATCTTAAAACGTAAAATTCTTAATATAATTCTAAAACTTTATACTGGCTGGCTCCATTTTCACTACTACGAGTTTTTTTTATAACTGACGTCTTCATTATTTAGACTACTGGTATAACCTTCGTGATTTAAAATTCGATGTTGAACCTGACTCAATCAAATTAAAGTGAGTATTAAATTCATGGTTCACAACGCTTTATGATTGCTATGACATCAATTTTGTTAACGTTCGCATTTAATTTTTAAAGAAAACAACTCTGAAACAGCTTTGACTGGTACATTAACAAGGAGAGGGGGTTAGGGGAAGGAGGGGTTTCTTAAACTTTTAAAATAGAAAGCTTTTTTTATGTAAATCATTAAAAATGGATAAAAAATTCTTCTTATTCAATGTCAGAAAACCTTTGAACTAATTTCATTTAACAAATATAAATTGTAAATACATTTTTAAAGTTATTAACAGAATCGATGTAGGGAGAACCTTAAGGTAGTACATACCCATAAAATCAAAAAATCAGAATAACAAAATGCACAACAACTTACTATTTTTTATTTTATTCAAAACAAAATAATTTGAAAAAATTAAATTAAAAAAATAGTTGATCAAGCCTTTTTGCCTCGATTAATACTAAAAAAAGGGTTATTTTATGACATTTTGTAAACATAAAATCTGGAAAACTAAAAGAGTTTGAGATTTTAAATTTTTACCAGTTCTTTATTGTATAGAAATGTAGAAGTTGAACCAAAACTAAGTCATAATATAAAATATTTCAAAAGATATTGATATTTGTTACTGGTTGACATTATTTTGTAAAGTAAATGCTCATAAAAAGTGTCATAACATTTTTATTTTTTTGTATCAAACATTAGTTTTGGTTCACCTCCTGCTATTAAAACTAAAGAATGTACTGTGAAAATTTTAACCTAAAAGCTTATGGGGATCTTGAAATACCATGTTTTAAAGTTAACAAAATCGATAAAAATTAAATACTGAGAAAAACACAAAAATAAAATTAAACTAACAAAAACATTATGGTTTTATCAATATGAGCCTGCTGAATAAGCTGGGATTATGTCATTTTCCTTCTCTTTATCCAGGAATCCCTTTCTAATAGCTCTTAATTTTCTTCTCATCTTTATGCCTTTGGTTGATGACTTTCTCTGAATGTTCTTTATGCGGTCGGTATCACTTTTTCTAAACGCATTTGGCATAAACTTTGAAACTGGCAATCCAAGTGCTTGTATTATTGGTGTTAAACCAGATTTACCATCATTAAATTCAATAACGGCAGAGCAAATATTTCAAGAAGTTTTCTAAATAAAAAAATCTCCTTAGGACATTTTTTCCACACCAAACTGTTTAAGCATTCGTTTCTATTTTGAGTTCGGCCATGCAAACATTTTAACAACAACGAATCTGTTGTTAAGTCATGCCAAACTGGAATTTAAAAGTATGACTAATAACTTTAACTTAACAAGCAGCTAAAGAATTTATCATCGTCAAAAACTGATCATTAATATAACTTTAAAACCAAGTCAGAGGATGGTTGCTAAGGGCGTTGCTATGTCATAAAAAATAACTAGTCTTAAAAAAGGTGCTTATTTCACTATTTATGTTAAAAATGTTGAAAAAATAACTTTAAAAATGCATTCCTCGTAATATTTTACGTCTAATATGAAAATAATAATTTTTTTCAAAATTTCAATAAATTAAGGGTATCTACCACCTTAATGAATGGGACGATTATTAAATGGGACAAACTCAGATTCTTATACAAGCATCGATGTAAGGATATTCAAATTCCTGTAACAAAGAGTGATAGAAACAAGAACTCAACTGACCGACTCATCCATCCTATTGCTCGATGACCGTAATGAAAATTGATGTTATTGTGTTTTCGAATGTAAAAAGTAATTTTTAAAATTTTTTTTTTTTTTTCTGATTTTGCAGCAATTTTTGAAGTTATGGAAAAAAAAATTCCATGCTTAAATAAAAAGCAGTCTCTAGTACTACAGTGAGTAAAACATTCAAGCTTAATTAATGGTGTTTTTGGTGTGACTAATCATTTTTGGATAAAGTGATGCGCATTTTGAATGGGACAAAGTACTGGCTGTTGAATGAATTTAATAAAAAATTATTTACAGCTCAGCAGAAGGATGCTGTGGTCCCTTACTTTTATCCCCATGGGTAATGGGTATTATTTACACACTTTTATACTGCAATATTTTACTTAAATAAAAATAACTAAATATAATATTCTAAAATGAGAAAGTTCTGCTTTGATTAAAATTTATTTAGAGTTAAAATGTTTAAAGTTAAAAATATTTTTTGTGCGGTCTTTATGTATGTATCTATTTAACTACATTTACAATTAATAAACTAATTTGAAAAATGATTGAATTAAATACGTTTATTTTTAACTCTTTTATGTTTGTCCCATTCAATGAGACATACTTAATGAATGGGACAAGTGTCATGCTCCAATAAAACTCGCTTTTTACCAATAGCCAAATGCAAATCCAATTTTTTTGTTTTAATATATCATTGAGCAAGAGTCGGTGGTTATCAAACATATTTAAATATATATATTAAACAATTTTATCTACGTTTAAAAAGCATTTTGCAAAAACTGTCCCACTCATTGAGGTTTTCCCCTAACCGGAATGTATTATTTTGTAACTTCGATGCTTTATTCATAGAAATTTGCAAGACGTATTTTATTCAATATGTTGTCCGTTATTAACTGTAACTTTGCCTCATCTGACGGATTATCTCATCTGTTAAGCAGCAGGATTCAACGTTAAAACACTTTCTCGTCTTTTTCGGAAATTCGAAAATCGACCCGAGTTTTAGGTTTTTCTTAAAAAGTTAAGTGCTGGCTGAACTAACCATTAGATCGAAATAAGTAATTTATTTTTAACGGTCTGAAATTGCTTACTGAGACAAGAATCAAACCAAAGAACAAACTCAAGAACTTTTCTTGAATTTGTTACGAATCTTAGTCAATTAACGCCTCCAAAAAAGCAGCGCTCTCTGCAAATGGTGTTTCATTGGCACAAAGTTTGGCATGGTTGGAGGACAAAGAATGTTTGTTGTTTATAATAATAATGAGTTCGAAGGCCAGTTGGGGAAAACTCCATTTTTGTCAAACCACTTCTTCACCATTTTTCTGTATTAAGCGATGCTGAAAGATTTTACAACTAATCAGCTGCGCGTACATTTTAATACTTTAAACCTCTAGAACGTAAATACATTTTGTTTCGTTAACCTTCATACCCTTTTAATCCAAAATGTTCAGCAGCTTCTATCGCATCCCAAACCATAAGTAATGGTAGATGCTTCACAGTTTTTAATATTCAATTTGGATTTGAAACTGAACAACATCGTTGATAAAATGTACTCTCATCTGAAAACACAGTCCTACCAATTGTTTTCACTATTATTTCTTTGCAGAAATTTAAGCGCGCCAACCTGTTTTTCTGTCGCGAATGATTTTTAGCTGGACGTCGCGTTAGCAGATAAAAATTATTCTTCGCTGAAACTTTCGCTTTAGACAAAAAAAAAACATCTTTTTGTTGATTGCTTTCAGTTTTCAACAAAAATTTTCATCATTTAATTTTATTTCTTGATAAAACTCTTTCGTGTTTATCACGTGACACGCGACACATTTTAAGCTTTGATTTTGAAAATTCTCTTTCGTTAAATTTAGAACAATTATTTTAAATTCAGTTGCTTTATTTTTAGTTATGCTGAATTTAGTATCAACAAACCAATCCCTGAAGTTCAACGCACAAAAAGATGATTCAGTTTCCCGAAAAAATCCTTACATTTACTCAACATGCGTCTTTAAAGTTGTTACATCATAATCGCTTAAATTGAAAAGAATATGTTATAGTTTTACTGATACAATTATTTTACACAACATCAGAAAAAAAAAAGCTTACTTTAAAACAATTTGTTACAATTTCTTGAGTTGCTGTTTTAGTTTAGCACGAACTGGTTTGGGAACAAATCTTGCAGGAAAATCAACCTTCTTTTTACGACTTCCTCGGGTATGATACAGCAAATATGAAATAACATAAATCTTTTTCTTGAAATTGTTTATTAATTTAAAATACAATAAACGAAATCAAAAGCCATGTACCACTGTATTAAATGCCATGAATGATCATAGTATCGGTAATAAGACACTCGATAAACATTAATACAAATTTAATGATCACATTAATGACCAGTGATCATACTACAATTTTATTGGGCATAATATGATCTTTTTCACGATGGATTTCCTTCTGTCCATTCTTGTCATGAGGCTTAACAAAAAATAGCTTTTATAATATTGCTTTTTATATCTTGTGAGTTTTTTTTGAGGTAAATGACTTTTCTTTTTTTTTTTTGATATCAAAGAGAGAACAATATTTTTTTATTTAAAATAAATGACGTTGATGATGATAATGATAGTGATGATGATGATGAGGAGGAGGAGGAGGAGGAGGAGGAAAAGGAAGAGGAGGATGTTAGTTTTTTTTATCGGCTTACTCCACGATATTTACTTATCTTCAGCAATCTTTTTTTCATAAAAATATATTATGGTTAGAAAAGTTTTCTGGCGGGAACCATTGTTCTATTTCTTTCAAAACCATGCTTAATCACATTTTGAAGTAACAACTCTCTCTTCCCTTTTCTTCTATTTAACTTTGAAAAATTTTTAACGTACGTATTTGGGTTTCAACTGCTGTATGATTCAAAAATTTTGGCTTATTGCTCTAAAAAGTATTTTTCCAAGATGACAGTGGCTCTGAGTTTAGCTGATAAAATGAAGTGTTGTTTTTTTCGCATCCAAGACAATGAGTCGAACCACAGTATTTTTTTTTTTTTGGTTTAATATTTTTTTAAAATTTTGTTGTTTGTTTTTCGTTACAGCTGAATTGAATTGTAAACCAATTTTCAAAATCTTTCGATTTTTTCTGCAACTTCGCTGACTTTCCACTGTTTTTTAGGATTTGTTTTTTGTGTTTCGGGAGTGTAACAGGTATTACGACCCGTTGAGTATTTTATACCCACTGATTTGATAAAAACAAGTATTTGATGTTTACTTCCAGTTTTCTTGATGATCTGGTTTAAAAAATGCGTCACAACATAAGCTTTTTCTGATAAATGACGTTAACAAATTGTGTGCTAATTACGCACTTTTACAAATAACTTTTAGACGAAAATCATGTCCAGACTCATTTGAAAAAAGTTTAAGAAATTATGTTCTTTTGCATTTTTTTCTAAAGTTTTGTTCTTGTTTGGTTATATTCTCCTCTAAAAGAGTTATCTCTATTTAATCTTCAATAATCAAATATTTTCTTTGTTTTTCTTGAAAGCTATAGCTTCTTTTCTGTTAAAATAAAAAAGGCTTTCTTATAAAATACAACTAAGAGCATCACACAAGATACTTCATCAACATACTGCATAAATTATCTCATCAACGTACAGTATAAATTATCACATCAGCATAATTCGTAAATTTTGAAAAACAAAAACAAACAGCTTGTAAATTCATGATACTCCCTGTAAATGACCTTATCCAGCTTTCGAAATCCCCTCCGGAACCCTAAAATAAACTGTAATCATTAACCAATGTTGCCATTAAAATTTATTTAATAATCTGTATTCCAAATTATCTGCATTTTTGCTCAAAGCTCAGTTGAATGATCGTTCTAGGACCCAACGATATTTGATTTATTGATTAATGGACCAGGCAGACTATTCAACCACTGATTTCTTTTCATCGCATTTGTGACATGCGAAACCATCTTTAATTAAAAGTTAATAGCTTTATATGCACCTAATACTATTGTTGTTTTAGGAATAAGTTGAACATAATCAAGTAAATTACGCATAATCAAATGATGCCCTGAAGATGATGAAAATGATGACCAGTTTCCTTTTATATTTCCCAATAAGCTCAAAACATTTTAATCTCCCATTTTTATTGCATCCAAATTTTTTATTTGTTTTGGCGTATAGTGTGTCAATGTCACCTACAAAATGCACCAATTACAATCAGCAACAATGTTCCAATTGTCAAGTAAGTTAATAATAGACTTATCAACTACCAAGTTGACAAGAATAATTTTAATTTACTTGTTGGAACTCAAACAGTGAACAGTGGGCTCTATGGAAGAAAATTCTAACGTCACTGAGCCCTAGGAGGTTCGGTATTACTTGCCAAATAAATCCTCTTTGGTAAATGAATAAGCACTTTTCTCTTGAAATTCTGTATATAAATATACATAAGAGAGAATGCCGAATTTAAATCTTGTGACGAAAACTTATAAAGAGTCTGTTTCAAAAAAGCAGCAAGATTACATGAAGTTGTTAACTAAACAGTATGTGTACAACAAGTTCGTAAAGCGAAAGTCTCAACGACAGAAATCTGCAAAATGATGTAATCTACTTTAAAAAACCTCTATTAAGGTCATTGCTACCAAAGTAAAATTATGTGAGATCTGAGAATTCCGTTCGGCTGCTAAAAAAAGTGTCGTTTGCAAAACTTTCCCTTATCCACGACATCAAAGACAAAGTCCAGTCTCTTGTAAATAAAATTTTATGGAGAAACTTAAAAAAAAATCAAAGCAAATTTTAAATTAGATATATATTTAACAAATTTGGTTTGCATGTCCAATTTCTTTGCACCTCATTCACCTTTAACTGAATATGAACAATCGAGAGCATCGAAAACAGCGCCAATTTTGATGCAAAACCTCCTTGCCAGGGGAAACGTTGGGGCTTATTTCCTTTTGCTAAACATTCAGCGAAGAACATATATTAGTTTAATATTTGATTAGAAATGAAATATCGTTTAAAATTAAATAGGCTAAAAAGGCTTTTAAACTTGTCTAATTCAGTCTCATTTTACAGTTAAAAAACCATCAATAACAATAATTCAATTTTAAAAAAAGCGGTTTTCAACTTGATTTTTTTAATTCTTACTTTTAGCTTCCTCTGATTCACGATCTCTCGCTGTTGCATAGAGAACCAAGTGTTGCGACAGAATGTCTGAAAGTTTAGCAAAAAACTATCAACATTTTAGTGAACAAATTCAGCAAAAGTTCTTTTTGGATTTGATATTCGGAACTGAAAAGAAAAGGGGGTTAAGGATTGTTGACCTGGGATGTGGAACGGGAAATAATGAAGCTATATTAAAGCAGCTAATTGATTTCAAAGGCAAAATTATTGCGATAGACCCGATTGAAGACAGAATTAATATTGCCCGTGAAAAATATGTGGACAACCTTGTAACCTTTTACTGTGCCGGTGGAAAAGACCTTTTGTTGTACGCAAATGATGTTGATATGGTTATCAGCAACCTTGTAGTTCATTGGATTCCTCGAGATGAAAAGCCGGTGGTTTTTAACGCAGTATTCAATAGCTTGAAACCAGGTGGAAAGTTTATTTTTAACTCCCTCATTGATATGTCATTTTATTTCGAAAAGTTTGCAAAAATGTTGCCAGAGACAATAGGGTCCAGAATATTCGCAAGTCTCCACTTTGAAAACAAAGAGTACTTCAATGAGTTGGCATTGAAATGCGGTTTTGAAGTAGAAAAGGTCGATCTAAAGACACACGAATAACAGTTCCGAGGAACAGCGGCTGAATTTATTTTATTGATGGCTTCAACTCTTCATGTAGATGAATTGAATGAATTCAAAGCAACGCTCGTTACTCTTGAAGCAGATATTCAAGAAAAAATGAACAATGGAAGTTTTTCGTTCCAAACCTCAGCATGGAGCATTTGTTTAAAGAAGCCATTGATCTGTTAAAATTTATCTACTCTTTCATTAAAGGAAATGGTTTCTATAAATCTTTAACTTTAATTGTTAAAGTGTTAAAGCTGTGTTTATCATCCTCAGTATATTCTATCATACAATCTCAGCACACGTTCTACTAGTGTATAATGTGTTTAGTACTCTTTAAATCATTATACGCTAATAAAATTACAAATAATATTTTCTTATTCTTCTTCTAGTGATTAATACTGTTTTTATCAATTACTCATATTTCAGATATTATTTTAAATTGTTAAGAGTTTTTAATAATGATTAATTTAAAAGTATGTTTGGACCTTAAAATTTTACCCAACGAAATTTGTTTCCCCGTAGCCGTAGATGCCGTTTTACAATTTCTTTTTAAACTTGCTCAACTTACCCCGAGAGACAAGGTGACACAGAAGTTGGGTTATGAAAAAAAAGAACTGTAAGACTTAGGAAAAAATAAATTAGTTCAATCGAAATTCAATTAAATGGGTAAAATATCAACACTTAAGTGTTGCCAGATAAATGTTTTTTAGCATCTCAGAAAAAATTACAAAAATATATATATTTTTTATTTTTTTTGGTCCGAAATTAAAAAATTGCGCGAGCATCATACTTGAAACCATTTGATGCATATTGTATTACCATCATATATACCTATCTTTTATCCATTAGATGTTTTGTCATTTGATGCATAGTTTTTGAGATTTTAGCTACCCGACTTGCCCCTACGCTCAATTAGCCCCCCCTACCCTATTCGGTAATAATTGCTTCATATATAATTTTTTTAACGTTTCCCAATGGTGGTTTCGTTTGGGTGGAGTAGCCTATATTTTTCTTTCTGTTTTTTTTTTTAATTTGAATTGGATTTGCAAATTTTATTTTCAACGGTTTGACATTGCTTGCGGGAGCACATACATGATTTCAGAGAGCTCTTCTTGAGTTAAGTATAAATATCGGTTGATAAACGCCTCCAAAAAAGCAGTGCTCCCTGCAAATGGTGTTTACTAACACAAAGGTTAACATGGTTAGAGGACAAAGAAAGTTTGAAGACCAGTAGGATAGAAATCTTAGTCCATTTTGGACAAACCACTTCTTCACCATTTTTTATGTACGTTTCTGGAAGATTTTACAACTTCTTAACTGCATGTACATTTTAACATTTGATCAGAATCTAGAACATAAACATACTTTGTTTCGTTAACCACCATACCCCTCCCAAAATTCTCTAATCCAGTTTCACAGTTTTTAACATATATTTTGGATTTAAACGAAACCTGTACATAATTTGAACCAATTGGTTACTTTCTTCATTATTTCTTTGCAAAAATTTAAATACGCCGATCTCTGTTTTTACGTCGTGAATAATTTTTTAGCCGGACGTCGCGTAAGTTAAAAATTCTTCAAAAGACGTAGTTTTTTTTAAAGCTCAGGTCTAACCCATAATTCATAGCGCCATGAACAACACGAGCAGAACTTGCGTTTGTTATTTCTTGCTGGAACTATCGCTTTTGACTTGAAAATATATTTTTGTTGATTAATTTCAGTTTTCTGCAAAATTTTTTTTTTTTTTTTCTCTTTTGATAAAAAATTTTTCTTGCTTGTCATGTGACATTCAACTTGTCATGTGACATTCAACAGAACTAAGCTTCAATTTTAAAAATTCTTTTTCTTTATAATTGGTTTATATATTTTGAATCCAGTTGCCTAATTTGCTATCTCCAAACCAATTCCGAAGTACAACGTACAAAAAATTACTCAGTTTCCCGAAAAACTCTTTGCTTTTACTCGACCTCATCATTTTTTACACTTTTACTTTCCCTCTTTATCCCTTAAATTAAAAAAGGAAATAATATAGTCTTAAACTCATGCAACATTTAACATACCATCAGAAAATAAACTTACTTTCTTCTGATGGTATATAATACCAATTTGTTGCATTTTCCTGAATTGATTTTTTATTTTTGTTAGGACAAACAGGTATCGGAATATAACTGTCAGGATAATCAACCCTCTTTTTACGACTTCTTCAGGTAGCTGTTTTACTTTTTAGTTATTCTTAATCAATTATCCCCAAACCATTCCCTAATGGCAACGCACAAAAAGTTAATAAAAATCCCCGATAAAATCTTTAACATTACTCATTTGTCTGAGTAATGTTAAAGATTTTATCGGGAATCTCAAATTGTCTGAGTTCTTAGCTCATAATCGCTTAAGTTGAAAAGAATATTTAATACTTTTGTTAAAGCAATTGTTTTACACCCTAACAAAAAAAAAAGGAGAAACCAAAAGAACTTGTTGCAAGTTCTTGAACTGACGTTTTAACTAGCACGAACTAGTTGTGGTACAAGCATCACAGGAAAATCAAACCTTAGTTTTGACTTCCACAGAAAAAATGCAGCAAATATTAAGTATCATAAATCTTTTAATTGCTGAAAAAAGAAAGCAATTTTTAAACTTAAATTTTTTTTTTTAATATAAAAAACAATAAACAAATTCAAGAGCCATTACAGTAACTATGTCAAGTTTTATCTTAATGATCATAGCAGTGATCATTAACATGATTATATTAGCAATTTGGTAGTAGAAATAGTCGAAACCTTTTTATGATATTATGAGTCTTAACATAAAGTTTATTTCATACTTGTTCATTTGATTCATTTTTTTCATATCTCAGGTTTTTTTTAATGAGGCATATCACGAGTTTTAAAACGAGGAGTTGAGGAGTATTCTGCTATAAGGAAACTCATATTGTTCATGAACTGCTATGAGTTATATAGTTAAAGCTCTTAGATGGTCATGAGCATCAATCGTCTGCATCAATCATCTGCAGAGCGTTGAAAGATAAAAAAATAGGAGTAGTTTCTAACTATCTATGCAAAAAGAAAAAGAATGTTTACTGGCGATTTGAAAATGTTTTGTTCAGCCTCTGCCTCGCCAAGTAAAGAAAATTTGAAAATAGTACGTGGAAGTAAACTAAAGAGGCAAAACCAACAGATAATGCACTGGTTGATACCAATCCTAGTAAGAACACTGGTTATATCTTTGATGTTATATTAGGCCATTGTTTTTATCTTTTGCTTATACAGAGGCATTCCTAATCAGACTTTTTGGATATCACCATCGAAACAAATATTAGTTCTTTGATTTTCAATTCCTTTTTTAAATTTGAATAAAAAACATTTTCATATTTAGAAATAAGTGACGATGATGATGACGATGATGATGATGATGATGATGATGATGATGATGATGATGATGATGATGATGATGATGATGATGATGATGATGATGATGATGATGATGATGAAGATGATGATGATGATGATGATGATGATGATGATGATGATGATGAAGATGATGATGATGATGATGGTGATGATGATGGTGATGATGACGATGACAGTGATGATGATGGTGATGATAATGATACTGCATTATGAAAAGTTTTTGTTTACAGAAAACTTTTGTTTATAGAGTACTTTGTTTTTAGTAATGAATAATGTCTAATGAATATGAACCCCAAATGAAAATGTTTATTTTTTTTTTTAGTTTGCTATTTCTTTGCCAAAACGTTTGCTGTTGACTTGATAATATGTTTTTGTTGATTAATTTATGTTTTGTACAAAAATCTTTTCTTATTTTTTACTTTTTGATAAATATTTGTCTTGCTTGTTGTGTGACATCCAACAGAAGAAGGGTTCAATTTTGAAATTTTTTTTCCTTTAAAATGAGTTTATATATTATCAATCCAGTTGCCTAATTTTTTATCGCCAAACCAATACCAAAATAAACACCGTACAAAAAGTGAATTCAGCTTCCCGAAAGACTCCTTACTTTTACTCAACCTCACAATTTTTTACACTTTTTTACTTATCCTCATAATTGCTTAAATTAATAAGAAAACAATACAGTCTTTTACTGATACAATATTTTACATACCGTCAGAGAAAAAAGCTTGCTTTTTTCTTTGAAGGTATGTAAAACCAATTTGCTGCATTTTCTTGAATTTTTTTTTTTTTTTTTTGTAAACACGAACAGGTATCGGAATTTAACTCTCAGGAAAATCAACCCTCTTTTTACGACTTCTTCAGGTAGCTGTTTTATTTTTTAGTTATACTGAATCTATTATTCCCAAACCATTCCCTAAATACAACGCACAAAAGGTTAATAGAATTTCTCGATAAAATCTATAACATTACACAACATAGGTTGAATAATGGAAAATTGTCTGAGTCCTTAGCTCATAATCGCCTAAGTTGAAAAGAATATTTATTACTTTTATTTAAGCAATTGTTTTACCCCCTAAAAAAAAAAAAAGGAGAAACCAAACGAATTTGTTGCAAGTTCTTGAACTGACGTTTTAACTAGCACGAACTGGTTGTGGTACAAGCATCACAGGAAAATCAAGCCTCTTTTTGCGATATCTTCAGGTATAATGAAGCAAATATTAAATAGCATAAATCTTTTAATAGATGGAAAAAGGAAAGCAAAGACTTTTAACTTTAAAATTGTTTATTAATTTAAAAGGGAATAAAAGAATTCAAAAGACATTACAGTAACTATGTCAAGTTTTATGTTAATGTTCATAGCAGTGATCATTAATATGACTGTATTAGCAATTTGGTAGTAGGAAAAGTCGGAACCATGTTATGATATTATAAGCCTTAAAATAAGATTTATTTCATACTTGTTCATTTGTTTCATTTATTTCATATGCAAGTGTTTTTCATGAGGTATATCACGAATTTTAAAATAAGCCGTTGAAGAGAATTCTGCTATAAGGAAACTCATATTGTTCATGAACTACTATGAGTTATATAGTTAAAGCTCTTAGATGGTCATGAGCATGTTTCGTCTGCGGAGCGTTGAAAGATAAAAAAATAGGAGTAGTTTCTAACTATCTATGCAAAGAGAAAAAGAATGTTTACAGGCGATTTGAAAATTTTTTGTTCAGCCTCTACCTCGCCAAGTAAACAAAATATTGAAAATAGTACGTGGGAGTAAACTAAAGAGGCAAAACCAACAGATAATACACTGGTTGATACCAATCCTAGTAAGAACACTGGTTATATCTTTGATGTTATATTAGGCCATTGTTTTTATCTTTTGCTTATACAGAGGCATTCCTTATCAGACTTTTTGGATATCACCATCGAAACAAATATTAGTTCTTTGATTTTCAATTCCTTTTTTAAATTTGAATAAAAAACATTTTTATATTTAGAAATAAATGACGATGATGATGATGATGATGATGATGATGATGATGATGATGATGATGATGATGAAGATGATGAAGATGATGATGATGATGATGATGATGATGATGATGATGATGATGATGATGATGATGATGATGATGATGAAGATGATGATGATGATGATGATGAAGATGATGATAATGATGATGAAGATGATGATGATGATGATGATGATGATGATGATGATGATGATGATGATGATGATGATGATGATGATGATGATGATGATGATGATGATGATGATGATGATGATGATGATGGTGATGATGATGGTGATGATGATGGTGATGATAATGATGAAGACGATGATGGTGATGATGATGGTGATTATAATGATACTGCATTATGAAAAGTTTTTGTTTACAGAAAACTTTTGTTTATAGAGTACTTTGTTTTTAGTAATGAATAACGTCTAATGAACATGAACCCCAAATGAAAAAATTTATATATTTTTTTTAGTTTGTTTTTCCTTTGCCAAAACTTTTGCTGACTTGATAATATGTTTTTGTTGATTAATTTCAGTTTTGTACAAAAATTTTTTTTCATTTTCATCTTTTTGATAAATATTTGTCTTGCTTGTTGTGTGACATCCAACAGAAGAAGGGTTCAGTTTTAAAAGTTTTTTTCCTTTAAAATGAGTTTATATATTATCAATCCAGTTGCCTAATTTTTTATCGCCAAACCAATACCAAAATAAACACCGTACAAAAAGTGAATTCAGCTTCCCGAAAGACTCCTTACTTTTACTCAACCTCACAATTTTTTACACTTTTTTACTTATCCTCATAATTGCTTAAATTAATAAGAAAACAATACAATCTTTTACTGATGCAATGTTTTACATACCGTCAGAGAAAAAAGATTGTTTTTTCTGATGGTATTTAAAACCAATTTGCTGCATTTTCTTGAATTTTTTTTTTTTTTTTTTTTAGCACGAACAGGTATCGGAATTTAACTCTCAGGAAAATCAACCCTCTTTTTACGACTTCTTCAGGTAGCTGTTTTATTTTTTAGTTATACTGAATCTATTATTCCCAAACCATTCCCTAAATACAACGCACAAAAGATTAATAGAATTTCTCGATAAAATCTATAACATTACACAACATAGGTTGAATAATGGAAAATTGTCTGAGTCCTTAGCTCATAATCGCCTAAGTTGAAAAGAATATTTATTACTTTTATTTAAGCAATTGTTTTACCCCCTAAAAAAAAAAAAGGAGAAACCAAACGAATTTGTTGCAAGTTCTTGAACTGACGTTTTAACTAGCACGAACTGGTTGTGGTACAAGCATCACAGGAAAATCAAGCCTCTTTTTGCGATATCTTCAGGTATAATGAAGCAAATATTAAATAGCATAAATCTTTTAATAGATGGAAAAAGAAAGCAATGATTTATCAACTTTAGAACTGTTTATTAATTCAAAAGCCATGATGATGATGATGATGATGATGATGATGATGATGATGATGATGATGATGATGATGATGATGATGATGATGATGATGATGATGATGAAGATGATGATGATGATGATGATGATGATGATGATGATGATGATGATGATGATGATGATGATGATGATGATGATGATGATGATGATGATGATGATGATGATGATGATGATGATGATGATAATAGTTTTTTTAATTTTCGTTTCTTAAAAATTGGTGTACTTCACATCAAAATGAAGTCTTTTTATGGAGGTCACTTGCAGGAAATGACTGTCATAAACTACTGAAAAACATTGTGCTTCAAAGACTTTCTGAACAGAATTGTGCTTTCCGAGTTTTGGGCCACATTGATACACTGAGAAAGTTGAGAAAAAATGTTTTTACCTGTTTTGGAACATCTCTTTAGGAGAACAATGCCAAAACAGATACTGAATATAATAGCTCATTTACAGCCTTAAAAATAGTAAGTGTGGCTCCCAAAGTTCATGCTGTGTAATATTACATTTCAAAATTTATTGAAAAACGAAAAAACTCTCTTGGTCAGTTCAGCGAACAAGCAACTTAATATCTGCATCCCGGCTTTCATTCTTACTGGGAGCGATTCAAAAGAACGAACAGCCATCCTGAGTATGGGAAATGTCTGGAGCTCTGTGTTGTGGAAAACAAGAGTAAGCATTTGTTAATTGCAACAGAAATAACAGAATTATGCAACATAAATTTTATGTTCATTTGAGTTTGTCAATGATTTTTATTAGAAAGACGCACTATAGAGTGAAGAATTTCATTTCTCATGTGTCTATTATCAGATCAAAGGATGATTTCTAATTCCTTTTTAGAAAAACATAACTAGTTCTGTAAAAAATATAGAAACTGTCATTAAAAGATTATTTTTAAGTGAAATGAAATTTTTAAAAATGATTATTTTTTCTCGGACTAAATAGTTCCATTTAGACTTTTGGCATTTTTGATATTAGGGATGTGTATATATCACACCCACTAAAGGGTTTCTCCGGAAAATTAAATTGGGATTACTTTTTCACGGGCCATATTCGATACAGTGTTAGACATTGCAAGTAGAGTAAGAAATTCTATATGTAACTTTATTAACATAATAAATAAAAGAGTGCTATTACACATTAAAAGAGACAATAATAAACCTATCGTAGTTAGAACTTACTGAGAACAATAAGACAACCATAACCCTTTAACAATAAACCCTTTTCCTTTATTCCAACAAACAGTTTCCGAACCCTCAACCTCAACTCCAACTTTTTGTATTCCTTCCTCTTAACCTTTACAGAAATATTTTCTTAACTCTCTATAATCCTCCATTACACACACCCATTGCACATCCTCACATTAAACAATAGCTCTCATGCTCTCATGCTAAAACGTCGCACTGAAAACTGCCACTCTCTAAATTCACTTTTTAAAGCTTCAATTTGATTTTTTGAATTCCTTTTTTTAGTTTCTTCTAATTCACGATTTCTTACTGTTACAAAGAGTATCAAATATTGCGACAATGTCTGAAAGTTTTGCGAAAAGCTATCAACAGTTTAGTGACCAAATTCAGCAAAAGTTCTTTTTGGATTTGGTATCCGAAATTGAAAAGAAAAGTGGGCTCAGGATTGTTGACCTGGGATGTGGAACGGGAAATAATGAAGTAATATTAAAGCAGTTAATTGATTTCAAAGGCAAAATTATTGCGATAGATCCGATTGAAGACAGAATTAATATTGCCCGTGAAAAATATGAGGACAATCTTGTAACTTTTTACTATGCTGGTGGAAAAGACCTTTCGTTGTACGCAAATGATGCTGATATGGTCATCAGCAACCTTGTTATTCATTGGATTCCTCGAGATGAAAAGCCGGTGGTTTTTAACGCAGTATTTGATAGCTTGAAACCAGGTGGAAAGTTTATTTTTAACTCCTGCATTAAGTTGCCTTTTTATTTCGAAAAGTTTGAAAAAATGTTACCAGAGACAATTGGGTCTAGAATAGTCGCAAGTTTCTGCATTGAAAGCGAAGAATACTTCAAAGAGTTGGCCATGAAATGCGGTTTTGAAGTTGAAAAGGTCGAGTCAAAGCTACACGATTTTCAGTTCAAAGGAACTGCCGCTGAATTTATCTTATGGATGGCTTCTACTCTTTATGTAGTTGAGTTAAATGAAGTCAAAGAAATGCTGGTTGCACTTGAAGCAGATATTCAAGAAAAAATGAACAATGGAAGTTTTTCGTTCCAAACCTTAGCGTTCAGCATTTGTTTAAAGAAGCCTTTTATTGGTTAAAATGTATCCACTATTTTTTCCTAAATAAAAATGGTTTCTATAAAAATCTTTAAATTTGCGTATTGTTTTTTATTTCTGTTGTTTAATTTTTGAATGTATTTTTATAAAAAGTTTGTTAAGATGAAAGTCTTCAGAAGAAAAAAAATGCTAGAAATTTAAATAAAATGTATTGTAGTATAAATATTTGAAAAAGAAATATAGACCTTTCAAATATATAGCAATGCTCGAAAAAAATCGTTAAATCGATTTGATTATTTTTAAACTCAACAAGTTCACAAAATCAGAGCAAAATAGTTTTTTTTTTTTTTAAAACAACTCTGTAAAAAAGAGAGTAAATGTAGTATGCAAGAAGATATCAATCTGTTAGGAAAATAAGGCATCACGGCTGTTTAGGTACTAAAAAAACTACGTCATGCTAACAAGTATTAACCAAAATAATTTTGGGAATTAGAGACATTTATCAGAGAGATGCTTTGAGTAAATTATGCTGTATGCACGTATGATTGGCTGAGACATAATTTGACAACAACAACAAAAAAAAGCTAGCTGTTACTATTTACTGTTTAATCAACACAAGCTCCCCAAAAATAATGGCTCTAAATACATTTGGGATTCATCAACTCACTTCTTATACCTTCGACGTAAGACGCTGAATCATTAACTTTTAAAAGCTATTTATTGTGCTCAGGTTGTAATTTTACGAGTTACTAAGTTTTATTTATTTGCATTCAGTTGTGGAAAAAATATTTTGTAGGAAATGTGAGATTTCACAAAAGTTAAATAGAATGGACAGTTTGACATTTTGGAATCGGACGACTTAGATGACCAAGCAAGCATTTTGTTATTTATAATATAAGCAAACATTTTATTCTGGGTTGCGTGATGATGTGTCTAAAAAAGGCGAGATTCGTTGTATTTAAGTTTTAACAATTTGGTTATTTATTTTTTAAAATCAGATTTTCATCTTTATATTTATACTGACACTTTTAAAGCCGTTTGATAATATTGTTTAACAATATCGTTTGATAACATCGTTTCATAAAATCGTTATTCATAATAAATTAAACGAAATTTTAAGCCAAAATTATGCTTATATAAACACATACAAATTTTCAAAACAATCGATTATCAAATAATTGTAAACTTTATCATTTGATGGCAGTGTATTTAAGTTGATCGTAAATGAACAATATCTTAAAAAAAAAAAGTTTTTTTTTTAAAAATAAGCCTATAAACCTACCAAGAAATAATAGGTGTATTTCACCTATTGAAAAGAAGCAACTTTCGCTCTCGTTTGAGAGCGAAAGTTGGTTCATTTCTTGATTTTCTAAGTTTGTCGTTCTCTTTAGTAATTTAAAGTTAGCTTTATTAAGCTTTTAGTAAGAGTTAGCTTTTAGTAAGAGAAGAAGATTTTAAGATTTTTAATGATGACTTTAAGGAATGGTAGTACTTTTGTCATAACCAAAACAATTTTAATACAATAAAATATGGGAGGTATTTGATAAAAACTCAAGGTTTATTATGAATTCTGGACAAAAAAGGTGTTGTGAAAACTAAAATATGCACCATGCTAAGAGACTTCCTCTCGTAAATAGTTATTTTCAAATTTTTTTTTATTTGCATTTGAAAGCCCAAGTTTTAGCCAATATCCTTAACTAAAATTATATATATATGTCATCAAATGATGATGATGCATTTTTTGTATGGTTGCTTTAGCCTTTTTGACGCAATTGTATGACAACAGCGATGTTAATATGAGAGTAGCGCAGAATGTGATATGGTAAGGTAGGGCTGTCAGTGTGTAACCCAGATAGGAGCGCGTAAGAGCGCGAGACCTTTCAGTAACAGTTAATAACGCATATAATAATAATAATTATAATAATTGTCGCTGGTTTATCTTCTTTTACTTATTTCTCTAAATAAATATTCTCAACTATAACTCGTCAATATATATTCTGTTAATATTAACTTATTCAAATAATAATACATTGATTACATATAGATAATGATTCATATTTAAAGTCACTAAAATATCTTTTCTTGGTAGCTCTTCTCAATAGATTCTCTTTAAAATTTACATAAGTTTTTTCATAAGTTTCTCCCATTAGGAGAATTTCTCAAAATCTCTAAAAACTCTTTTATAAAATTGAAACATAAAAACTTCTTCAAAAACTCTTTCTTCACACATCCTCAAAAACTCTCTCTAAAAAAATCTCTCCAAAAAAAAACTCCCCATAAAATCTGTAAGATTTTCTCAACCGGTTCTTTTCTATCAGTCCGCAGATGTTTTATTTTATTTCTCGTACAGACAATAGATTACTTTTTCTTCAAGTTCGTTTAGTTCTTTTGTTTTAATTTTAACAAAACAGGTTTTACTAGTTTTCTTTTGATTAGTCTGAGTAACTCTTGAACAGCTTGTAAATTCACAGCTTGTTGGTAGTGAATTGAAAAAAAAGGTTATAAAGTTCTGTATTGTTTTTAAGCAGAAACTGATTTACTTTTACAAAGCTGAATATGAACTTTTTACTGATATGCACTCACGTTCAAAAAATGTTGAATGAACGAAGATCTTGAAGATCCTTAAAAAAGATTATTGTATTTGTGATGAATACATCTGGCTTGGTTTCATCATGTTTGTTAAGAAGAGTTCAAGCTACAAAACTGCTTTTCTCTTAAAATATAAACTGATGCTAAATATCCAATTTAAACCAACTGAATTAAAGTTATCAGGAATTTTTAATTTGCTTGTTTGTTTTTTAGGAAGCCAAATCGTAAGGCACACAGATCATAACACAGGTTAAGAATTAAAACAAAAGTTCATATGTCAAAGATGTTTGCAAATAACTTTGTATATTCCTTAATTTCTGAATTCATAATGAAGTAAACTTGTTAAATCAAACTATTTTTAGCAAAAAAAATGAAAATGTTAGATCAAATAAAAAAATTGAAGACTAAAAAAAATCATGAGCTCCCGATAAGGCTCAACTCTGCACAGTGTTTACGTCAGTGAAAAAATGATACAATAAAAAGTTGAACTTATGGTCTGGAGAAACCACTATGACAATTTTCGTTTTTTTTTGCTTTGAATGAGAAAAGTTTTAATTTCTGCAAGAAGCATGCTGAACATGGATCCTGATTTATAATCAGCATGGCAACCGTTACTGGTGGATCTTTAGCCAATGTTAACAAGAACGTGTGAGATTAATAGATTTGATGTTGAAGCTGATGTCATGCATGACTTAGAGAAAAACAAAGATGTTAGTATATTAGGGAAGTATATGAACGGCCTAGCAGCTCTTCTAAGATGTATACGAAATCCAAGTCCCTCAAAGTAACCTTCTGAAGTCTCAGAACTATAAGTAAAAAAAATGTGCAGAACTAAAATCAAAGGCTAAAGTATCATTCCAACAAGAGGAGCGCAACTTTTAGCACATTTTATTCAAGTTGAAGAACATGAGTATTGCTGTAACATACCTGGAATTCTCCTCCTAATTGGAGCCTCATTAGAAGGAGAAGCCTAGTCAATTCTTTCTTTATATAAAGTTGGTACAAGCGAGGTAACTTTTTAAGGTCTTAACAAATATGACATATCTTGATAATTGAAAAGCGTTTTTTTCAAAAAAGTTCTTTTCTAGAGGGAGAAACCTCTCGGTGCGTGTAAAGAAATGTGCACCTGTCCGCAGGGAACGGGCATAATTTAAGATGCATTATTTACAAAAGAGTCATAATTTACTCATTTTGAGAAAGCTAAAAAAAGTTAATTATCCATTCAAATTTTCAACAAATATACATTTTTATTTTTGTTAGGATTAGTTTATTGTGATTTTTATAAAATTAATTTTACTATTAAAGTTTTCTCTTTTTTTTAATATATTTATAACGGTTTAAAGTGTGAGGAGTTTGAAAATACTAAATTATTCGAAATATTGTTTTGTAAAAAATTATATTTCGATTGATTAAGTGTTTGCGAATTAAGTTTATTTTTGTACTTATAAAAATGTAACATAGTTTCCTAAAGCACTCCTAATATTTTGACCACCTGGTCCTTATAAAATGATAACTGAAGACATTTTCCGTGAATTCATTTATTTTGGAACAATTTAAAATTCACACGTGCGCTGTTTAAAAAAGTTAAAGCTATTCTTTAATATTAGAGATGCGTTTTATGGATATTGGGAATTTTTTCAAAGTGTTAAGAGAAATTTTTTCATGGTTTTCAACCACAGCAGCTTTCAAAGCATGCTGCAAATGTAGTAGATATAAATCAGGGATTTGAACTCACCTGGCGTTTTTCTAACGGAGGTCTACTACGAGATGATATTTCTTCAAGCATACCCCAAGACTCTATTGGGCCTATGAAGCTCTCTATCATAGTTGAAAAATAACCTGGCATTTTTCTTATGGAGGTCTCCTGCGGGTTAAAACCCAAGGGTTGAGGGTAAGGGTCAGAATCAGGGTCAGGGTTGGGGTCGGGGCTGGGACAGGAGTCGAGAGTTGTCGATTGAGGGTTGAGGGTCTGGGAACTCACCTAGCAGTAAGAGTATAGGCGCTATGGTTAATGAGAGCAATCCTAATGCGGTCCACCAAGCGGACTTTCAATACTTACCACAAGATAGAGTCGGCCGGCGCTTGAATGAATATGCTTTGATGGTTGTTGACGTGGCAAGTTGCTACAAAGAAGCAGTACCACTAACTAACAAGATTGTGGTAAAAGTCGCAGGCGCTTTTATTCGTATTTGCTTCTGGTAGATCATGGCTGTGAATTCATGGGCCACGGTTCTTCGGAAAGATTGACTGAGCGGGTAAAGTCATTTCCATCAGTATTAGTTGCCCTTAATATTGTCAACCAGGTAAGAAGCCTAAAGATGCCATCAAGACTGAAAAGTGCCAGGTGAGTTAGAAGACGGACATAGTCGCGCTACCAACCATATTTGGTCTATAATTTCACATACTATTGATTTGGTCATGAGACAAGAGGGCCAACTGCCTTTTATAGTCTTACTGATGGACCCGCCAGACGCTTTGTCCGTGAAGAGCTTTTCATTACTCCGGATGGAACCAAGTTACCTGCGGATCGGTTAATCAAGTGATCATGATTCGCACGAATAGTGACCATATCCTCGGATCGTAACACCATCTGGCTCGATCCATTTTTTAGTATCGAGTGGACTCAGCAAGATCTTTGTTTTTAGACACCAATCTGCTTATAGTTTGCTTATAGACACCAATCTGGTACCCCCGACTTTGAATCATAGGTTGCATATGTTTCATCTCTTTTCGGTCTTCTGGGGACTGTTTATACGACTTACCGATTCCTTTAGTTTTCTAACATTTTTCTCTGCTTTGAGTTCCGAGTACATCTAGGTCTCAGTAGTATTTGGAAAGTTCTTTTTTAAAATGATCTTGTTCCGTTTCCCGTTCATTTTTTAAAATAATAACTTGTTCCATTTCCTCGTTCTTTGTTCAAAAAGGGAACTCATTCCACGTTCCTCAAAAATTAGAATTTGTAGCTACTTCGTTCCTTTTTTTAAGTTCACATTTATGATAAAATGAGAGCAAACTGTTTTGCTATGAGAGCGAGGATTTTATAACGTGTTTTGTTTAATTACTACTTTTAGAATGTTATTTAATATTTCTGGGATCCTGACGGCCTAGTTTGCCTATGCATGTGCTTTATACACATAAAATTGATATTAATTTAAGCTCAAAAGTATGAGCATTATAAACATGCTATTGGAAAATAAAAAAACATGTTATTTAGAAATTAAGTAAAAAGTATGAAGACTAAGAAAGTTTTAAGCATCATCTTTATTTTGTTTCAATATCACTAATTTTTCAAATAGAGTGTTTCTCAATTTATGTCCTTTTTTTATTCATCACATGAGACCTTGTCGAAAAAAGCCGCTCAACTTTTCTTAAGGGGCCGCACAAAACACAATTTGCGTTTATACTATTGTCATTTATTCCATTAAATACAAAAAATAATTCTAACCCACTTCAAGGCAAACTTTCACCTAAGAGAAAAAGAGAATGTTATATATTGTTAAGTATAACAAATATTTGGGTTGAATAGACTGATGGCTAGAGGGTAGTCGTTATGACTATCGTTTTGGTCCTCAGGCTACTCGATATCATCTTCGAGTACAGAGCCTTCCAACGCATTGTCAGGTGTTTCCAGCGCATCGTCAAACATTTCTAGAACAACCTCCTTAAATCTGTCAAAGCTGCAACGTACTCATAGAGATAGACACCTTTGCGTTGCAACAATTATATCTCAGCATCCATCAAGCCTTCGCTTGTAATGGATAACTCCCCCTGCCCTTGATTCTTTGGTAGGGTATCGAGCGAGGAATTCAGAAACTGGAGAGAGGCAATTAAAGATAGCTGCCCAACCTAGAAAGTCATGCATTTTTTTATTGTGTTGGGGATACAGCTAATTTTGTAGCCTTCTGTGGCGTAGCCGGGAGCTTACATAATGAGATTACCAGCCGCTCATGTTGTGAAAGACAACCGGTACTTTGGTCTTGCTTTGTTGATAGGCCTAGAGCTTCAGGCTGAATTGATCGTGAGCAGCTCATCTATACTTTCTGGCTATGTGACAGTGATCGTGAACTTTATCATCACTTAAAGGTTAATCACAGATGGAAAATTTTATCGCTTTTGCAAACGAGACTTGATATTTCTCGCTCATAATATTTTCTTCTAGATTAGCGAAGATCTCTCGTATCTCTTCATCCTCAGCTTGAAGACTATTAAAGAAGTGTTCTACTATGCTTTCATCAAGATAAAAGACAAAACCTTTATTTTTCCCATTGCCCCGAACTCTTACGAAGCAATCGCTGCACAGGACCTGACTTGAAATCTGACGAGTGAGGCTTTTTTTGGGGTCAATGGGAGTGACTTTGATTGGTATGTTGAGACACTAGGTAATGAAAAGCATCCGTGTCTACTTGCAATAGCTTTTAAAGCTAAGTATTTTTTAACCGGCTTCACTGTCCCTGATCCCTGATCACTGTCCCTGAGAGTTTTCCCCTATGCCTAGGCAATCATTCTGGTGGGCCTCAAGAAGATCAGCTCTTAAGAACACATGCTTGTATGATAACACTTCTATGCCTGGTCATTTATCCAGACAAAATGTGTCTTTTCTGGATCGACTACATCTATTATGAGTAGGAATCAGTTGCGAAGCCTTTTTGTTTGTTCATATGGATCATTTATAACCTACTTTTCTACCTAAGGATGTTGACTGAGAGTGTCGAGTTTTGTCGCTCAAATTTCGCAACATCACTTACTTTTACTGTAAAGCTGGTATCCCTAAAGTTGTGCTCTCCGAGATGATTATCACACTAAGTCTTGCGGTGAGCATTGGAGTCTGCTGGATATTTTGCGAAGAGGACGGCCTACTAAAAACTTCTATTGTCAGTATTTTTTATGTTGATGACGTAGCGCTTAGGGATTTAAAAAGGCGTCTTGATGCAGCTCTTTCAACGGAAAGGGTGGTATAAAGCGGAGCCGATGAATATTTCCAGCGAGAGCCTTTATTGAGGTACTTTTCGATAAAGCCAATGATTCTTGCTGAAGATCTTTCGACTATCTCCTTTTTATCATTTTTATTAAGGATTGGCGCAGCCTCACTCCTAAGATATACAGTTTGCTTCACATCGTTTTCTGTCCGACCGTCACAATCACAATAGTCATAAACATCTGCAGTGCTTAGACTTTCTTTTCCATTTTAGCCACGAGGATAAGTGAAACTTTCCGTTTTTCATCCTTAATTCCATTCTCCGCTACCTCAACGACCCGAAGTCCAATTTAATTAAGAAACACCAGCTCATCAGACTCTAGCCTATGGCCTATCGCGACAACTGCTTTATAGGTTTTGAGGAGGTCAGTTTGATTGTACCCAATAAATATCGGTAACTCTTCAACTGACTCTTCAACTAGCACATTCTCTATCAATCTCAACTCTCTGAAGAACTGGTTCCAATTTTCATTGTTTAATGACACTTGAGCCCCAGGCTCAGGTCTTGGAGTTGGGATTGGTTTAAGTTGAGGGTTAGGTCTGGGCAATGAGCGAGGCGGAGGAACAGGTTTAGGTTGAGGGGTTGCTCGGTGTCGTGATTGAGGCAGTCGTACGGACAGCAGTTGGGGCATGGGCGATGGAATTGCTATAGCTAACAGGGTCATGGTACCTTCTAGGAGCTCATTGAAAGTTATTACTTTATTTCGGAGCAATCTCTCAAGGGCTCGCGGAGCGATAGGTTCAATATCGCACGGCCAGTATTCTGGAACTATCCTCCTTGTCTAAATATTAGGACTTTTTAAATTGGTATGTATATATTCCGTAAGCAAAAAATATTTGACGAGGTCAAGCCTAAAAACTAGCCACCGGATCAGACTAAAATTGTAACTTGCCTGGCAACTATCGAGAGGTTAATTATCAAACTTTATTGTGCACTTTCAAATATTAAGCGAGCTGACTAGGTTAGTCAAGGGACTGAAATCTACACTCTTCGCCGCACTTTTGTTGCTTTCTCTCAACGTCGAGGTCTTTTGTTTAGCCGATTTTCTCTTTGCTATTTATTGCTTCTGGTTATGCAGATGAACGAGATCCCACCTTCTGCTAGCATCTATAATCTCCTGGCTAACACCAAACTTAGCTTGGTGTCTACGAAAGTGATTCAACTAATTAATGCAGTTGTGCACGTTTTCATAGAACTCGACGATCACCTCACTCACTGCTTTCGCATTATTGGTATCCCATTCTATAACACCGTTATAAAGGTCTGTCTTGTACCTTTAAAAGTCCAATGTTTTTAATGGAGTTGAGAAATTATAAGAGACAGGCCTAGCGGCTTTCCTCGAGGAAGGAGTGGCACGTACCTGCGTATGTTTTCAGCTAACACAATCCAACCCAAATGTTTTTTCAGTTGACTTTGCGTCGATCCCTGTAATTTGTCCCGTGGATTAGTTCTAACAGACCCCTAGTGGGGTATTTTTAAAACCTTTTCCAAACGATATCGTGATACACACTGTACATTATGCACGATATATACAAGCAATATATTTCTCTAAATATAAAGTTAAATCTCTAGACTCGGGCGATACTTATGCTAATTTGGCGCTTTGCGCGATGGTCCAGCACAAGATGAACTAAACTTGCTTTAGCATATATTATCGCACAAGTCCATTAAATTCTCGGGAGCTTTTTGCAGTGCGGAGTACTCATTTTAATCCTCCGCATAACATCTGTAGCGACGGAGACTTGCAGCTCGAGATTATGCATTACGAGGTTTTATCTTGTTGGCTATTCTTATAATTTTTCAGATGGGATTTTGTTCCCTTAGAGCCTTTTACTCAGCATCGAGCGAAGATAGAACGGTATTGTCTAATGCTGAACCTAGGTTTTTTAGAGCTTTGATCAGGCGCTCTTAAGGGATTGGCATCCTATTAGACATCCGTGGAATCTCCCTATACATGGGTGGGAAGTTTTTGGTAAGCAAAAATAAGTTAGCAGTTAAGATGATCCAATAATCAACTGACAGTTAAGATGATCCAATAATCAACTAGCAGTTAAGATGATCCAATAATCAACTGACATTTGCTGTGTATCGGTGTGACGAACACAGGTAAGACGGAACTTAGTCTCCGTTTGCTATAACGCTTCCCAGACGCCTTTAAATTCCTCATATGCCTGACGGTAAAGTGGAACGAGATTAACTTTACATCGAAAATGCGCGATAACAAATTTTAATTATTCCTCCTGACACCATAGAGCGCTTCAGTGTCCGAAAAACCCTTAAGAGACTTTCCGATGTAATAGTTGGCGTTGAATGCATTTTCATAACTGACGACTGTATTACTGAAAAAAATATATTTCCGTAAATCCTCGCTCAGCAAGATTGCTATAAGTGGGAGCCATATCAGACATCGTCTGTGGATTATCACACAGTGGTACACAGCAGTCCCTAGACTCGTATAGATGAGAGTGGAGATGTGATAGACGGCTCTAAAGTTGATGAAATTCTTTGGCACCTCATTTTGAGACGGTATGCTGCTACGCTAATATTCACTTATGGTAATAAGGGTTTCGAGCTGCTATGATTTTGTTAATCATCGCTTTGGTTTGGTGACGATCTGTATATCAGCCCTATCCTTTGTAATAATTTGGAAAATTAGCTTATATAGGCATATTTTAAAGTCGATAAAGGCAGAGTTTCTAGATAAGACGATTGGAGCTGATAAGGACACGTCCGTCGAAGATAACCCAGAGCCACACGAAGACAGCTTTATCGAGCTCTATCGGAATTGGTTGGCTGCTGCTGTGAAAAGCTGAGTTAGTAGAAAATTGCTCGGGAAAGTTTTGATGGATGATGGCTTTAGTAGGATGGATCCAGAACAGGTGACCGCCATGTATACAGAATACACAGCGAGAATGGGGATGAGCATGAGCGTCGTGCTCAGTCAAATGGCAACGTTAGCCTATACAAGAATAGTGAAGAGAATCTTTCCAGTGGGTGATCACGCAACCCTTAAAAATGATCTCCGCTATAACCCGGTCCTCCAGCACGCATTATGCGTCATTTCTGGAGGAATCTACCACCGTATTGTTTTAGGATTCGCTCCGCTGACTTTGATGTTGAGCACCGTTAAGCATATTGATGTAACTCGTCCAGCGTGGGCGGCTCAATATGATTAGCATATAGTTGAAACATGTATAACATTGAACTCAGAAGATCTTGATGAAATATCTCAACTGCTGCTAATTACGATGAACCAAAACCACAGACCCTGGCTATATTATGTTCGCTGCCTGAACTGCGGGGCTCATCATCTTCATATTGAAAAATCAGCAGAAAAATGACTATCCAAGTATCAAAGACGATTACCCCAAAACAGCTCTGGTCCCGACCTCGTTACCAACACCGACCGTGGTACACGATCCCCAATGATAGAAAAATGTTGATATCAATGAAATAATTAGCATTTTTTGTACTTCATAAATCATCGGCTCTATATTGGGGATAGTCTGTTGCTCCGACGCCCACTAGCATTATTGCCCGACATAGAGCCGAATCCTGATGGAGACTGTGGCGCTTGAAGGAGTTCGTCGTTGTACCCTCCCTCTCAACACAGCTCTCCAGATTGCTTGATGAAAGGATGTAATGACTAAGTAGATTCTGGTAATTTAACCCTATTAAGACCTTGGTCTTTCTCTGGTGTTCTCTTTGGACCAATTGCTGGCGGTGTTTTAACTTTCGGTAGGAACTCCTAAAAATATTGTACCCCTCTCGAGTTCGAGATGGTTACAGGTAGTGGTCCTTTCCACCTTTCTGGCTTAGCAGAATATCTGGAGTATGAGGTTTTATTCAGAGAACGACCACAATTTATCATTTTAATTGATGCAGGATTAGCTGTAAACATTTGTCTCAATAATATTGCGCTTGAGTTTGAGACTGTCTCTTCCACCGTACTGGCAGCAGATATCACTTTAAGTTCTCAAGGACGCTTTTCTCTCTCTTTTGAAAAAATTATACGCCACAGACGAATGCAAAAAATTGGTTTAATAACCAGCTGGCTGTTGGATGTCAATATCTCGTGTGAAATTCTGAAATATGTCTTGATCGCCTGACCAAGCTCTGTCAATTTTGGATGTCAGCCAGAAAAGACTTTACCATGCTAAATCCTATGAGAATAGATATCACGATAGAGGGAAGGAACAATTTATAATACTCAAACGAATTATTCCCACATTGAATGTTCGAGGAAGAGTCTCGTTGTCTCGCCGGGACTAATCGTACCAGTTCTCCCAAAATAAACATGATCTCTAAAAAGTTATGCACCTGAACCATAATCTATAATGATTGATATGCAGGTACTCAACAGTTCCTCGCTATTTTTTCCGTCGTACGAGCGATCAGCATCTTAATGGTTCGGGCTTAAAACTTGAAAACAGTGGTCATTGTATAACTATAATTGTAACTTGGACATCGTCGGGAGCCGCGTCTGTTGATATGAACATGTTCATCGTGCTAAATGCTATAGCAAAGTTTAAAGGCGAATGCTTCATAGGAACCGTTTTTTAAAGTTACCTGCCAACTACCTTCGCCCCGCTAACTCCACAGCTAATCGCTGCTACATAGCCTATACTACAGCCCCCAGTTGAGTTCCCCGAACCTCGACCCTCGACACTCTGACTTTTAACCCGTAAGAGGCCTCCTTAAGAAAAATGCCAGGTTAATTCACTCCTCATTTTTCATCTATTATTTTTTATCTATTTATAGCTCAAATAGAATACTGGGGTAAGTCTGAAGAAATTTCCGTAGGAGACCTCCGTTAAAGATGGCTGTGATATAATTAACTAAATTATTTAATCATACATTACATTATCTTAATTCGAAGTTTAACTCCTATTGCACCTATATTTACATATTAATTGATTTAATGATACTCCTTCCCCCTTAGGCAGTGATTTCATCAATGATGACCCCTTAATGTTTGGGACAATAGTTTGTTTAAATGAAATTGATATTAAATTTTTTTAGTACATATATTTAAACAATCTTATTTTAAGAAAAAAAAACTTTTTTACATCTGCTTTCTCTTTTATTTTGACTTGTTTTCTAGTACTGCAGAATTCACACTTTGCACTTCAATTTTATTTTGAGAGTAAGTTATAATTTTCAGATCTCTCATTGGAAATCGTTTTTTGTTTTTGTTATCATTAAGAAAGCAATTTTATGCTGGTTTTTCCGAAATTCTGCAAAATTCCAGATGGGAAAGAATAGTTTCTTTTTTGCATACCACTTATTCTACACGCCAAAAAACTTAATTAGTAGGTTAAAAAACTGAGACTGGAAAAAAAAGTTTGACAGCTTTGAACAAAACACAAGTTTCCACAAAATTTTTTAAAAAGCACAAAACAATAAGGATTTTAAAATGATAAACAAGCATCAGAAAATAAATGTAGATCTGAATGCACTTTAGTCCCTCTTTCTGTAATTAAATCTTTTTCTAATTTAGAAAAGTAGTGAACCAGGGCTTAAGAGATGTACCAGAAAAAATCTGCGCATGTTCTGGTGTGGTGTTTACGGAAACCAAGCATCATTTTAAATAGCTAACGTTAGGGTTAGGGTTAGCTAACTGTTTTAAAATGTCATTGTATTAATGTTATTCAAAATTTAAACAACTCTGTTATTAATACAATTAGTTTTAATTGAAATGTCATCAAATCAAGATAAGAAGCGAGAAAAAATTTTGCATTTTCTCGTTGAAAATCCCGGTGTATCAAACAAAACAGTTTCTAAAGAGCTGCAGATTGCTTTGAGAACAGTGCAGAGCGTTGTGAAATGATTTAAAGACACTGGTACAATCAAAAGAAAATTAGGAAGTGGAAGAAAAAAATGTTTCGTCAGAAAAGATCTTGGTAAAAAAGTGAAAGATGCCTTAGACAGAAAACCGGAGATTTCTGTTCGAACTTTAGCGAATAAATTTAAGACAAGTGCTTCCACTACACAAAGAGAAATTGTGGCTATAAATCTTATAAAAAAGAAAAAGTTACTGGTCGTAAAGAAAAGCAAGAAAATGTCGTAATTTAATGTTCAACGCTGCTCTATAAAAAATTGTGTACTAAAAAATCTTGTTTAATTATTGACGATGAAACTAATTGTGCTGCATATTTCCGATCTCTTCCTAGACACCAATATTATTCAGCAATTAATTGCAAGAAACTGAATTCAATTTATAAATGCATTGGAATGCTAAAATTCGCTAAAAAATTCTTAGTTTGGCAAGCAATTTGTGAATGTGGTGAAAGAAGCTCTTGTTTTTTGACTACGGGAACAATTAACACCAAAATATACATAAAAAAATGCCTTAAGAAACATCTTTTGCCGTTTTTAAGAACACACACGGGTAACCCGTTATTTTGACCCGATTTAGCATCATGTCACTACTCTGGGACAACTTTAAACTGGTATAGAGAGCATAAAGTAGATTTCGTTGAAAAACACTGCAATTCACCAAATTGTTCCAAACTACGTCCTATCAAATGATATTTGGCTCTTGTCAAAAGAAAACTAACGTTCAATGTAAAAGAAGCCAAAAACATTAAAGACTTCAAAAATAAATGGATTAGAGCTACCAAGAAAGTTAAGCCGAAGACTGTGCAAGACCTGACGTCGAGTCTAAAACGCAAAGCGCGTAGGTTCTCACGAACAAAACTTCACAAACTTTCTTCATTGAAATTTAATAATATTAATATATGCATTTTCAAAATATATATAACATTCAATATTGAAATACAATAGTTAAATAAATATCCTTCATAATGTTCGCGCAGATTTTTTCTGGTACATGTCTTAAGACACTTTATTAGATCTTCTACCACTCTGAGTTAAGACACTTTATTAGATCTTCTACCACTCTGAGTTTATCAACTTTTTTTGTACTTCACAAAAAGAACAGACATTCTAGGGTTTCTAAATCCATCATTAAGCGCTATGTAAAAAAATCTTCTTAAATTTAGAAAGTGATGAAATATATTATTTTGATCTCAATGAAATTATGGCTATATCATAACATTTAATTCAGGCGAAAGATACATTTAGTCCTCTCCCATGGTGTGAAACACATCCTTTATATTGACTCATAAAATTCTGAATTGACTCATATAATATATTGACTTTATATTGACTCATGTAATGTAATGACTTTATATTGACTCATAAAATTTACTATTGAATTGGTCATTTCTTTAATACAGTTTGTCTAAAGCCTCAACTTTTTTCAGGTCTCAAACACTCATTTTTGTAGTTGAATTTTACAAGATAATGCAATCTTTTTATTCCAACACATGTTATGGAAAGAAAGGTTTTTTGTTAAGATTGGTGTAAAAAAGAATCATTTTTATATTTAATTCAAAGGATAGTTTAGTAACTATTAATTGATCTTTACAAGAAATCGAAAGATACATACATTATAAAATTCAAAGAAAATATAAGTTATACAAATTAAAATTATTGCTTGGCTGAAACTCATAGCTAAATAATAATAATAATAATAATAATAGTAATAATAAATATATAATAATAATAATAATAAATATATAATAATAATAATAAAAATTATGAAATAAAAAAAGTGTTTAATGCAATACTGAGCTCATCAATCATTTCCAGGTAGCCAAGAGCAACCGTTGCCAAGTTGCCCGCTTTACATCTTTTGTTATTGTGTTTACAACCTGTAGCAATTTTTTTCTTCTGTTTTGCTTGTTTTCGATCTTTTCCAACCATCGTCCAGAGGTTAAAGAGGAAAAAAACATTTGCAGTTCTGAATTTTTTATTTGTCTTATTAGAAACCATTTTTAGGTACAAATTGTTACGGAAGTAGCTACTGTGCAAACGTTATATCATGTAATTAAAACTTGTGTTTTTGTTGTTTTCTTTTCTGATACTGAATTATTTGAATTAGAAAAGTTATCGTATTTTTAAAATCTAAATCACTGTCTATAGAGTAAGCTACTACATATACAGAAGCTTTTCGTACCAGGCTTTTTGGATATCACAATAAGAACAGATATTAGTTCTTAGATTTTTGAACCCTTTTTTTAATTTTGAATAAAAAAACATTTTCACATTTAGAAAAAGATGATGATGATGATGATGAGGAGGAGGAGGAGGAGGAGGTGGATGTTTCTTGTAAGCTTCTAGTCTCGCTCATGCGTGACTGCATTAACTTTAATTAATGAATTGGTTTTTTATTGGCAAGCACCACGATATTTACTAATCTTCAGCAATCTTTTTTCACAAAAACATATTAAGGTTAGAAAAGTTTTGACGGTAATGATTTATTATTATTATTCTATTTCAGATAATATTTGATAACTTTTTAAAAAAGATAATGTTTGATAACTTTTTGATGTAAAAACCCCCTCCCCCTTTTCTTCTTTTTAACTTTGAAAAGTTTATAAAGTGTGTATTTAGGATTCAAATGTAACATACGTGGATGCCAATCATGGATTGATCTCGAATTATAACATCAACTTTGTCATCAGAACCAAATCTATCAAACTTTGACTTTTTGCTTCATTGAGTATTTTTCCAAGGTGAGAGCTGTTATTGAGCTGCAGCCCCAATCAAATTAACTTTATTTAGGCCATCGCCTGATTGTGCAACTGCTGACTAGAAATTCATATAGTAGATTGACATCGAAAATATATAAATAGATTGGCATAGTTGACAAAAAAGTTTTGTTTAATTTTTTTTTTTTGGTTTTTTTTTTGGTTTTTTTCGCATCTAGGAGAGTGAGTCCACAGCTTGTTTTTCTTGGTTTAGCTTTTTTTTTAACTTTTTATTAAATTTTAAGAAACTTTTTTCTTCTACATTTTTTTCTTGTTCTTTTACATTTTTCTCTAAAGTTTGTTCTTGTTTGGTTATTTTCTCTTCTATGAGAAGAGAAAATATTTTTAATCTTTATTTCATCTTCAATACTCATACCTTTTTTTTTGTGTTTCTTAAAAGATTGTGTTCCTATTCTCTAGCGTAAAATGTCGAAAAATACACCGCGTAGATGCGTAACAAAAAAAAAAGACCCTGAAATAAACTGTAATTAGTGACCGATATTGCTTTTAAAAATATTTTTAATGACTTATATTTCAAAATTATCTATATTGTTGCTCAAGGTTTAATTGGCTGACAGAATGATCATTCTAGGAGCCAATCATATTTGTTAGCCAATCAAATTGTTCGACTATTTGGGTCAGAAGGTTTTCCTTATGGCTATATCATATGCCCCGAAACTCTATTTGCTTTTCCCTTTAAGCGTGTCACACAGTCTCGATACCGTGAATATACACCTAATACTTTATACTGTTGTTGCTTCAGGAAGTTAAACGTATTTAAATAAATTAAGTAAAAAAAGAAATAAGTACCTGAAGACTAAAAGTTTCCATTTAAGATTCCCAATACAACAATAGTCATGTGAACTGTGAACTTGTGGTGAATTTGATTTGCGAAAGAAAAAAGACACCTTCATATTTCGTAATTAAATAAGGTGCGAAAAAACTGGAGAATCAAACCGCGTTTAAGAAGGTTATGAAAGGTCCCCTAAATTACAACACTGTAAAGAAAAAAAAATTTCCAAGCAGCGAGATTACTTACAACGGTCATAAATTTTCTAACATTATATATACGACAAGTCCACAGAGCATAAATTAAGTCTATGGACATGGAATGCGCAAAAAACTATCATATAAAGTTATCTACTTTAAAAGATTTCCATCCAGGTTGTTGCAACCAAAGTAAATTTATAAAGAAATAAACTAAGTTTATATTGTCGCACTAGCGACAAGATTAAACCGTTCTTCAATACACAATTTGCAAAAGTGGTCAACTAGATACCAATTGACTCAACTAGTACCATGCACTTAGTAATAAAATATCCAGATTGCTCCGAGAATTTCTTTCAACTGCTCTAAAAAGAATCGTTTCCAAAACTTGCTTGTATCTATGATACTGAAGACAATGGATCAGCTTGTCAATTGTATCAATAACTCTGCGAGGAATAAAAAATTAAAGCATTGATTTGAAAAACGTGACTTATTACACGGAGACTTATTTATTTTATTATGTAAATAAAAAAAAAGCAGATATAGCAACAAAACCAAGCAACAATAGAAAACTGTAAAAAGCTCAAAAGTAAAGATAGAAGGATTTGTGAATAAACACAAAAAAATCAAACAAAGCTTGACGAACAGACAGAGAAAAGAGTTACAAGTCAGAGAAGAAAAGCAAAAACAAAAGTAAGTGGAGTTTATGCTGTTTTTGGGGTTGTATCTTTCTAATAAAAAAGAAAAGGAAAAAATATTTCTTTATAGAGGGAGAAATTGATAAAAACGACTGTTCACATGCAGTGATGGACTTTACAAGAAGAGTAATGAAATGCTATTTGTAATTTCGTGAACAAAATGAATAAAAGAGTGTTAGATGTTAATAAAATTTACTTAATTATATAAATTACTTATTAATTATCAATAGAACTTACATATTAACAGAATAGAACTTACTGAATAATAGAGCATTATGAATTAATAGAGCAGTATATTGAGAACTACTGTAGTTAGAGCTGGGTAATAAACCTATTGTAGCTAGAACTTACTGAGGACGAACAACACAACCTTAACCCTATAACAACTAATCCTTCTTCTTTCTCTAATGAATTAGCTCTCGAACCCTCAATCTCAACCCCAACCTTTCGTATTCCATTCACTTAAACCTCTGTTACACACACCCATCACACATCTTCACATCAAACAACCCCCTCATGCTGCAAAGTCACATCGAAAACTACCGCCCCTCACAATTCAAGTTTTTAAAAAAACGATCTTCAATTTAAACTTTTAACATCTTCTTTTTAGCTTCTTCTGATTCAAGATTTCTTTGTTTTCACAATTCACGATTTCTTGCTGTTACAAAGAGTATCAAATATTGCGACAATGTCTGAAAGATTTGCGAAAAGCTATCAACAGTTTAGTGACCAAATTCAGCAAAAGTTCTTTTTGGATTTGATATCCGGAATTGAAAAGAAAAGTGGGCTCAGGATTGTTGACCTGGGATGTGGAACGGGAAATAATGAAGTAATATTGGAGCACTTAACTGATTCCAAAGGTCATATTATTGCAATAGATCCAATTGAAGACAGAATTAACATTGCACGTGAAAAATATGAGGACAACCTTGTAACCTTTTATTGTTCTGATGGAGAACATCTTTTGATGTACGCAAATGATGTTGATTTGGTGATCAGCAACCTTGTCATTCATTGGATTTCTCGAGATGAAAAGCAGGTGGTTTTTGACACAGTATTCAAGAGCTTGAAACCAGGTGGAAAGTTTATTTTTAACTCCTGCATTAAGTTGCCTTTTTATTTCGAAAAGTTTGCAACAATGCTGCCAGAGACAATAGGCTCTAGAATAATCTCAAATTTCTGCATTGAAAGCGAAGAATACTTCAAAGAGTTAGCATTGAAATGTGGTTTTGAAGTAGAAAAGGTCGAGTCAAAGCTACACGATTTTCAGTTCCAAGGAACTGCCGCTGAATTTATCTTATGGATGGCTTCTACTCTTTATGTAGTTGAATTAAATGAAGTCAAAGAAATGCTGGTTGCACTTGAAGCAGATATTCAAGAAAAAATGAACAATGGAAGTTTTTCGTTCCAAACCTTAGCATTTAGCATTTGTTTGAAGAAGCCATTGATTGGTTAAAATGTATCCACTGGTTTCACTAACCAAAACGGTTTTTATAAATCTTTAACTTCGTGTAATTGATTTTATTTCTACTGTCTTATTTTTGACTCTTTTTTCAAAATCCGGGTTTAGAAGGAAAAATATTTTAATTACTGATCTGATGTTGCAATCTTCGTGAATGTTATTTTTGGGTAACCGAGACAGTTATTAGAGGGATGCTCTCAGTAAAGTACGTTGTACGTACGTATGCCCACAGAATTACTTGCGTAACTGGTCATGTTTTTTATCCTTTTTTCAATTTTCATCGTGAACTAAAGTTGTGCGATTTTCCTCTATTTAAAATTTTCGCACTGTTGTCCTTAAATGAAGATTTATCATTAAATGAAAATGAAATTTATTTTTATCGTTGTTTAGCTTTCATTTCTTTTTAAATGTCCTAATCTCTTTTTTTCCTTTTTGGAACTATTTTATGAAAATAAAAAGTGGGTGAAAATATTTTAGCAATAAAGCTTTATTTATTGTTAGCAATACTAATTTTCCTTTCACATTTATTAATCCTTCATTCTTAAACTCAACAACGGAAGGACTCTTTTATCCACTGATATAACCTTCTGTAAATTTAACCTACAATCAAAGCTACTGAAAACTCTGCAAACAAAGCTACTGAAAAGGTTAAGACCAAAGTCATTTATTGACCCTTGTAAGGTGAAAAAGCTACGTGAGTACAATCAACATAGTGAAATTAATAAATCAAATCTTCTTATCAAATGGAAATTGATTCAGCCAAAAGGTAATTGAGTCAAAGAGAATTTAGTGCATAATTTTTCTTGCTAATAGTACCACCACATGCAGGTTGCTAAAGTCTGGCGGAGAGAAGTTGATAGGAAGCTGCCACTTCTTTCAAAGTTGGCAAGTGGAGCATTAGAAGTCCCACAAACTTCTGCTCCATCAGAGAGAGCATTTTCAACTGCTGGCAGAACTGTTACTAAACAAAGACATAATCTAAACCCACAAACAACTGTAAAAGTTTTGTGTACCAACAAAAACTGAGATGTTGTGTTGGTGGAAAATGGTACCAGTTCAAAGAAGACTGCCTTGAAGATGATCACTGAAATTCATTTATTGAACTTAAAGATGGAATATCTCCCAACACACAAACAAACCCTCCGAATTAAAAGATACATAAGCGCAAAATATTTGAAAGTATATCAGCTAATGAAGATGTTTCACTAGACTATTTTGAGGACACACAACAGCCATCTACAAAATATTGCTGGTATAAAAACAACTAGAAAATTGGTTCTTCATGATATAGAAATGAAAATTTTTTACTTCCTATCAAATTCTGGTTCTTTGTTTCTTTTGTGAAGTTGAGAACGAATTGATTCTACGTGCTTAATGAAGGTCAACCACAGTGAAAGACCCAAAATTTTATGTCAATACTTGTAAAAGTCATTTTATTATTTGCTTTACAATAATTCAACCCACAAATGCAAAAGAATTAATTAATAATAGAAACTTTTAGTATCAAGCTAAGTTGTGCACTCTGATGTATTTTTAATATTTGTGTAAATACTGTATTGCTTTGCTTAATAAATCAGTGTTTTTTGTTTTAATCGAGTATAAACATTTCAATAATAAAAAAATTATTAACATTTTTTTTTTTTCAAATAAATTTTTCTTGAAAAAACGGTTATAACGCTTCGGTAAAATTAAATTTAAAAAAAATTTTTTTATGGGGGAGGGGGATTTTTCTTATGGTTAAAATCATATTCTAACCGCTTCTTGAAATTGTCGGTTGTCTTATGGTTACTTTGAATATAAAATCAATTCAATGTTTGAACTGAAAAAGCTTTCAAAGAAATTCACTTTTTGGCTTTGCTTATAGCAAAGTCAACAATTATTTTGTTATAATCTACGTATTTGCCGTCGGATTTTCGATTGACAGTGTTGTATAGACGAACATTGGCCTTGATTTCAATGTTTCAACCGCCAACTGTTAACTTTAATCTCTTTTAAGAATTTACGCCTTAGTTTTTAAGCTTGATGTGACGTTGATTTTAATATAATTTTAGAATTTTTTACTGCCTTGCTCTATTTTCACTTTTTGAAACGAATTTTTTTTTTAAAACGGATATCTTCATTATTTAGACTACTACAATAACTTTCGTGGTTTAAAATTCGATGTTGAACCTGATTCAACCAAATCAGAGTGAGTTACTACTTTGTGGTTCTCAAAGTTTTATGATTGCTATGATATCAATATTGTTAACGCTTGCATCTTATTTTTAAAGAAAACAATTTTGAATTAGCATCGCTTATGACTGGCACATTCCCAAGGAGAGGAGGTTAGGGGATGGAGGGGTTTCTTAAGTTTTTAAAATAAAAAGTGTTTTTTTTATGTAAATAATAAAAAATGGATAAAATATACTTCTTATTCAATGTCAGAAAACCCTTGAATCAATTTTATTATACAAATGTAAATTGTAAATTCATTTTTAAAATTATTAACAGAATCGATAAAATCGATATGCATTTTTTGTAACTTCGATGCTTTGTTCGTAGAAATTTGTATGACGTATTTTTTATTCAAAATTTTGTCCGTTATTAACTACGACTTTGCCTCATTTATTAAGCAGCATACGGATTCACATTAAAAACTTTCTTGTGTTTTTAGGAAATTTAAGAGTCGACTCGAATTTTAGATTTTTCGTGAGAAGTTACCCAGTAGGCATTGGACATGAGTCATTGATCGGAATAAGTAACTTGTTTTTAGCGGTCTAAATTTCGGCTTACTGAGACAAGAATCATACCAAATAACAAACTCAAGAACTTTTCTTAAATCTTGGTCTAAAAACGCCTCCAAAAAGGTAGCGTTCTCCGCAAATGGTATTTTAATGGCGCAAAGGCTGGCATGGTTGGAGGACAAGAAAATTTTTACCTTCGACCCATGACCTGGACCTAAAACCCTTCACCCTTAACCCGCAGGAGACCTCCAGAAGAAAAGCGCCTGGTTAATTTACCCCTTATAATGCTCAAAAAATTTAATCAAACATTGGTTAAAGAGTTTTTATGGAATTAAAGATGGCTATAATGTAAGTAACCAAATTATTTAATCATGCATTACATTGTCTTAAATCAAAGTTTAACCCTTAATGTTCCTATATTTGCATCTAAATTAATTTAATGTTACCCCTCCCCCCTTCGGCAGAGACCACATTAATGTATAACCCCTTAATGTTTGGGACAATAGTTTGTTTGAATGAAACTGATATTAAAGTTTCTTTAGTACATATATTTACACGATCTCATTCTAAGACAGCGAGACATAACATTTTATGATGCAATGAGTGAAACAAAAAAATAGTTGAACTTTTATCAAGTTTAAACAAACTTTTGATTTTTGTCAAACTCATTAACATTATTCTGTGTTACTCCTTAACGCTATCAAGAGCATAGACATAGAAGAACACATTGTATCAAGTAGATGCCTGTGTTCTTGATAAACTTGTGTATCTAGAACGCAGGCAGGGAAGTCCTTCGCCTCATCTAGTTCTGCAGAATACACACTTTGCACTTCAATTTTATTTTGAGAGTAAGTTATAGTTTTCAGATTTCTCAATGGAAATGGCTTTCTTTGTTATCATTAAGAAAGCAATTTTATGCTGGTTTTTCCAAAATTCTGCAAAATTCCAGATGGGAAAAAATAGTTTCTTTTTTGCATACCAGTTATTCTACACGCCAAAAAACTTGATTAGTAGGTAAAAAAACTGTGACTGGAAAAAAAAGTTTTACAGCTTTGAACAAAACACAAGTTTCCGCAAATTTTTTTCAAAAACACAAAAAAAAAAGGATTTTGTCCTATGATGAACAAGCATCAGAAAATAAATATAGGTCTGAATGCACTTTAGTTCCTCTTTCTTTAATTAAATCTTTTTCTAACTTAGACAAATAGTGAACCAGGGCTTAAGACTGCTTACACTCTGAGCTTTCAACCAGTTGTAAAAAAAAATATGCTGTCTTTGTTTTGCACTCTTTGATCATGTCGTACTAATGTTAAATTATGGAGCCAAGTTTGTTGAGGATAAAATATTTCACCAACACTTAATTTAGGAATTGGTTTCTTTTTTTGCCTGTCAAAGCATACTTTATTGATATTTTCATTCTTCTCTTTCATAAGAGAGTAGAATTTTTTTGGTTTTAATTTGTGCAGACGATATTTAGCAAATATCGTCTGGACAAATTTTTTGTGCTTTACAAAAAGAACAGACACCTATTCTAGGGTTTCCAAATCCAATATTAAAAAATAATGTAAAATTTTTTTTAAATTTAGAAAGTGATGAATTATCTATAATATCTTAGTTTCAATGAAGTTTCTAGTCTCTCCATAATTTTACCACATTTAATTCAGGCGAAAGATACATTTAGTCCTCTCCCATGGTGGCAAACACATCCTTTATATTGACTTTTAGATTCGGATTCGAATTGGTGATTTCTTTATAAACTACAGTTTGTTTAAAGCCTCAACGTTTTTCAGGTCTCAAACACCTATTTTTGAAGTAGTATTTTACAAGGCTATGTAATTTTTTTTAAAGAAAGAAATGTTTTTGTCAAAATTGGTATAAAAACTATTTTTTATACCAATTTTGACAAAAACATTTCTTTTTATAACATGTGTTGGAATAAAAAAAAAAGTTACTAAACTATACCATGAATTATTTGTATTTTTAATTCATTGTATCGTTTAGTAACTATTAATTGATCTTTAGAAGAAATCAAAAGATAAATACTATAAAATAAAAAGAAAATATAAATCATGAAATTTAAAATATCAGTTCTTGGATTTTCGAATCCTGTTTTAATTTTGAATAAAAAAACATTTTCACATTTAGAAATAGATGACGATGAGGATGATGATGATGATGATGATGATGATGATGATGATGATGATGATGATGATGATGATGATGATGATGATGATGATGATGATGATGATGATGATGATGATGATGATGATGATGATGATGATGATGATGATGATGATGATGATGATGATGATGATGATGATGATGATGATGATGATGATGATGATGATGATGATGGTGATGATGGTGATGATGGTGATGATGGTGATGATGGTGATGATGGTGATGATGGTGATGATGATGAGGAGGAGGAGGAGGAGGAGGAGGATATTAGTTGTAAGCTTCTACTCTCGCTCAAGCGTGACTGCATAAAGTTTAATTATTGAACTAGTTTTTTTATCGGTTAACGCCACGATATTTACTAATCTTCAGCCACGATATTTACTAATCTTTTTTCACAAAAACATATTAAGTTTCGAAAAGTTTTGACGGTAACGATTTATTATTATTATTCTATTTTAGTCAGAAAGATAATATTTGATAACTTTTTGATGTAAAAACCCCCTCCCTCTTTTCTTCTTTTTAACTGTGAAAAGTTTATAAAGTATTTAGGATTTCAATGGTAATTGCGTAAATGAAAGGCATTTGAACTTCAAAATTTAGTTTTCTAATAAATTGCCTCTAATTTTGAAAAAAAAATTATGACTTGCGAAGCTGATTTAAAATATTAATTCAAAGAATTTAAAAATAGTGTCAAATAAAAAAGCCAACTCTGACCATTTTCAATAGAATCTCCTAAGGGTTATAAAATGATGTAAGCATAAAACATTATAAATTATTTATATAAAAAATTAATCCAAAAGCAAATTTTGGTGAAGTAATAAAAATTCAAAAAGGTAATGATAAATATTATTTTATATTGAATATTGGTATTTTAAATATTAAATATTATTTTATATTGATAAATATTATTTTATATTGAATATTGGTATTTTAAATATTAAATATTATTTTATATTGATAAATATTATTTTATATTGAATATTGGTATTTTAAATATTAAATATTATTTTATATTGATAAATATTATTTTATATTGAATATTGGTATTTTAAATATTAAATATTATTTTATATTGATAAATATTATTTATATTGAATATTGGTATTTTGAATATTAAATATTATTTTATATTGATAAATATTATTTTATATTGAATATTAGTATTTTAAATATTAAATATTATTTTATATTGATAAATTTTATTTTATATTGAATATAACACACTATAATAACATGCAAATCAAAAACTCAACTATTTTTGATTTGCATGTTATTATAGTTGTTTTTTTCATATACATATTGAGTACTGATTGAGTGAATATACTGATATAGACTTCTAATAGGGTTACTGCAATATTATAATAATCACGCACATAATTTGTACACAAGTTTGAGATAATAAAGTCATTGTCCTTGTATGTCAACTTCATGAATTAATGGAGAATTAAATTCAACAGTTTTCATGCAAATCCATCAATCAAAATACCATTTACAGCTCAAATCACAAAAGTCAAAATGTATCCCATAATTCATTGTAGGTAGTAAAACTATTAAAATAGTCAACTTTTAAATTGTAAGTTGAAAAACAATGCGTAGTGTTTTAGGATTTCTATAAAGGATCCGTATGTTTGAGAATTCATTTTTTAAGGATCTTAAAAGATCGGACACTGGGTCATCTTAAATTAAACTGGTTGTTATATTTTTAAAAACGTAATCAACTTAGTGACATTAGTAATTATAACAATCTGTATAAAAAAAAGTCAAAAACTAGGTTATGTCACTTAGTGGCCCTTTTAATGGCTGCTATGTTAAGTATTGAATATCAGAGATGTTAATGCTCCAACTTGCTTAATACCTTTACGAGCAATTATCTTGTTTGGTTTTTGCACAGTGGTGATACCAGTCTCATCAACATTCTAAATATTAAAAGCAGAAAAATGATGTCTATCTAAAACATATGATAATTTTTGAAAAAATACACCTACATTAGCACGATTAAGACTAGTTGCTCGTACAAGACTTGTTGCTTCTGGAGTTCTGATATATAATCCTGAATGTTAATTTAAAAACCCTCTCATCCAGCCAGGATCAGCTATTGAAAGTTTTAACCAAGATTTTGGAAAATTAATGTTACACTTCATAGCACATTCAAACGCAAGCTTTCGTGCATTTTTTTTTAAATGTAAATATGTAGATCTGTTAAAATGTTAAATGTATAATTTTGCAAAAACTTGACTTAAATTCTAAACGTTTGGATTTCAAAAAAACTTGATTGGATCCTTATGTAAAAGTTGCAGTTTCGCACAAGGCTACTTTAATGAAGTAGCCGTATTAAGCATAATTTGCTAAAACCTGTTTTAGATAAATTTTACTAAAGATACAATCAGTCCTGCATTGACTGTTAAAGTCGCTTACACTTCCTTGACGTCATCAATGTTTTAATTTAAACTTTTTCTAAATAAACGTTTAAATTTAAATTTTTTACATATTTTACCGATCGTAACAAGCCACCCAATATTAAAGTATTTACACAATGTGCGTTATACCGTAGAGTAAAAAAAAAAGGAAATCCTTGGAAATGGGTTTGTACTACCCCAAAAAAGATTATTTATAAGAAGTAGACTTTCAATTCCAAAATGTGAGCATTTTTTAGATTTCCTTTTCTCAAGTGGATTATTACAAGATGTTTCTTATGGTATTTACAAAATAAAGTATCACAGTGGTGATGTTGAAACTGTAGCCCGTGCCATTTTAACAGCAAAAAACAGACATACCATTGCTTTATATTGCGAAAGCTGCAAAAAAATTGGATACGAACCTCTGTCCGAATCAAGTTTATTGCGAATACTAAATGCAATTAAACCTACTAATAGAAAACGTCTCGCTGGTTTAAATGGCACGGCTGCTGTTGGGATGAACGCATTTGCAACACTTGAACAATTCGCAACTATGTTCAATAAAAAATCAAGTGTTGAGAAACTCGAAAGATCAAAAAGGTATTTAAAAACTAAATATAAACTTCATCGCAGCGATTTGGAAAATGAAATTGCAACATATTCAACTAGATTCGCCCTTTCTGATCCTGAAAACATTAAATTGCAATCATGTAGCATTTTGAATGATTCTGTATTCTATGAATGCAATAAATTGTTTGAAGTTTTTGATGAAGTCAACTAAATAGGAAATGAAAATAATGTTGGTGATGATGTATTATATGACATTAAAGTTTTAACAAGCAGCATTACAGAGTATATGAAGCCCTTACTAAGAGATGTACAGCAAAAAAAAACAAAAAAATGATGCATATAAACAACTAGATGACAAATCAGCACTTTGGTTGAAAGACTATTCACAAAAAATATTGCCCTTAAAATTTCGAGAGGACCAGAAGGACTACTTTGGAAAGAAAGGCATCAGCATGCACATAGATGTTTTTTTACAAAAAAAAAAAAGACATTCTCAAAAAACATGTTTACCTAACAATTGTGTATCAAGGCGATCAAGGTGTTTCCTCTGTTATCTCTATTGCTGAATCAGTTCTAAATCAGTTTCGCCTAGATGAGCCAGAAATAGTAAATATTTTTGCGAAGTCAGATAATGCTAACTGTTATGCTAATTATTCAGTCGAATCTATGTACAAGCTTTAAAATATTAGTTTAAAATATTAGAATTAGAATATTGAAAACATTGTAACTTTAAATTTTTGATTAAGCACATTTAATGTATAAATAGTATAAATTTAACTTGCAAACAACATCTTTTATTGACTTCATAAAATTTCAATTGTAGTAACACTCTGTCAGTTAGTATTCTGTATTCTTCATATCTTCTATACATGTCTTGTCTCCCAACTCCTAATATTACTTCTTTATTTTCTTCTTGACATGCATTTTATTCCTATGATTGCTTATTTCTCTGATTATTAATGGAATCTACATCTTCTTGTATTGAATTTTATTTGTGGCATATATGCATTATCTTTTTTGTTCCCTAAAAGTTTAAAAGCTTCAATCTATATCTTGCTAGGTGTTCTTTTAATAAAGTCTGAATTTTAAGCTATTTATGGCATAAAATATTTGTCTTTTAAAAACTTTCTTAATACAAATTTAATTTATCCAACAGTTACCAGTAAATTCCAATAATCTTCCTCAAAATGTCATAGTTTGAATCTGAAGATATGAAATTTTTTGTAAACAAATACATAAATTAGGTATAGCATATGTTATTTGTCACTTATTTAATCAAATAATATTTTAATTTGATTGTATAAAAACTGTATAATGTATGCTAGTACCAGAAAGCTAAGTCATTAACTAGTAATTAGTATGCTCTTCCAAATCAATGACCTCCGGTATTTTTTTCAGTTTTCTTTCTCTTTCCCAATTAGATGACTTGTTCAAAACTGAATATAAATGCATATTTTTTAAATTAAATAACAATTTCCACATATAGCATTCAAAAAAAAAAACTATTTGTAATTTCAACTAAGAGGCTTGTAGAATACGAATAATCTATAAAAATATAATTATATAAATATAAACATTTATTTTAACATTTCAAGGACTATTAGCATCCATTTTCATTGCCAAATTTATAGCTTTAACAGTACTAAATATATATTTGGAAATCAATTTGTATGACAAATATATTTAAAAAAGTAATGGTTGAATGTGAAATATTTTAACAAAGTTTTGAAATCTTGATGTTTAAAACTTGATGTTTAAAAAGTTTTCAACTATTGCAGTGCATTGTTGCATTCTGCAATATTAAAGCCTAAAACTATTAGTTTTAACCCATGATTTTTTGTACCTGTATTTTGAATAATTAGGTGGTACATTACTTGCCGAACTCTAAAAGAAATTTTAAATTGTTGTTTTGTAATATTCAATGTTTGTTTATTAGAAAATAAGGTTTAAATATTTTACATATAAAGTTCTATGGTAAATATATAAACATGAAAAAATACACAATGCCAATGTTTTGAAAGTGAAAAATGTCTAAAAAAAACCATTTACGAAATCAAGTTTTCAATAATTTTATGATCACTTGTCTAACAAGATGAGTACAACAAGATTCAAACATGTGAGGCTAAATGATGCTTTTTTAGCATAAAAACCATCACCTTAGAGATAAGCTTTATGTTAAAAAAGCATCATGCAGCCTCACATGTTCAAATAAGCTGCTATGTTTTTGCAAGTTTTTCTTTGATCACATTGAGCCTATTAGGTCTCATCAAAGAATAAAGGTAAATGTAACGCTCTTGTCTTCATTCAACAGATTTTGTCTTATAAAAGTAAATTTTTGTTTTGCATAAGTAAAATTCTAGTTTTTATCAAAAAAGATTTTCTCTTCTTAGCAATGTGTATGCTTCAAGAAAATGAAAATCTTTCTCCCTGTGGCACTGTTTGGAAGCCACTAACACCAGGAATATCTTTGCGATATTCCTGGTGATAGTGGTTATGAATTTGAGCTTGTAGATGGTGTGTTTAGAGCCATAACAAATCTCAAGGGGCATCTACTAAATCAGTAATACATCCTATGCCTCATATTGAGGAGCTTATGGAAGATTCCAATAACATCGTCAACTCACGGACCAATGTAGTTATTTATGGAAAAAAACACATACTACAATTTAGTCACTGTGTATTAAGGTTAATTACGAACAAATGATTATAATGTCACTTTTAAAAAGGACTGTAATTTCGCGTTCCTATCTTATCGGAAAATTAAAACCTAAAATGGCATATAGTTCAGAAAGTAAAAGGCGGTTAAAAGCAGTTGAAGAGTTATTTGAGCAACTTGTTAGTGGTAATCAAGCTACGCTCGTCATTAAAATAACGCTAATCGAGTCTACAAAAGATTCTAATAAATGTCAAGCAGATGCTCTCCCTTCGAAAGCTCTTTCTTACCTTAAAGTTCGCCATGAAACAGCTGGTAAATCAACTTTCAGGATCGGAATCAAAGGAGCACTAGGAGATGGTAAAAGTTCACTAATAGAAACATTCGGTAAAAGGTTAACAGGTGAAGGTCCTAAAGTAGCAGTTCTTGCTATTGATCCGTCGTCAGTTAAAACTGGGGGATCTTTACTTGGTGATCGCACTAGGATGGTTATGTTCTCACATGACCCAAATGCTTATATTCGTCCGTCTCCAACTGCAGGAACACTTGGTGGAGTAGCAAGTGCTTCCAAGTTACTTAGGCGATCCACTAATATTTGGCATCCAAGTGTTTATCCTGTTTCATCGTTATTTGATGAAGGCTTTGATAAAGTATGGAGCAGCATGGCTGAATTTAAAGAGTTAATGCTATTGAAAAATTTATTCTACTTAAAGCGTAAACAGCAAAATAAGGCTTGGATTTGGAGAATTTTAAGAGAAAATATTTTGGGGGCTATTACAAAAAACCAGCAGTTTCTAAAACAAATTTAAAACACGAAGATCAAAAGGTTCAACTCATGAACCAATTTAGTTATTTTAAAAATTTTATGTGTATATAAATGTAAAGAAAGTGTAAATGAATTGTTTTTCCGGTTTTTTTTTAAGAAAATCCTTTACCTTTCGACGACAAATTTGCCATTTTTTTAAAGAGCAGCTTGGTTCTTGCTTCACAGCAACGGCCTTAGCAACGCTTTTTCTTCAATATCTCCTAAACCAAAAAAGCGATTAACTTCAAATAATTGCTAGACAATCCTCAAGACGTTTGACTTCTCCTTAAATATTATTTTAAGTTATAAGCTGTACGTTGAAATCACTAAAATTGTTCTCAAAATAGAGCTCTTGAAGGACGGTCTTAGCAGCCGAGAGAAATTTCGGGCCCCGGGGGAGTTTTCTTAAGGGGCCCTCATTAATGATCAATTAAATACCCAGAACCAAAAGAAACGTGCTCTGGTCATTGAAAATTAAAAATAAAAGTTAATTAAACCTTTAAAAGTCAAAACTATTTAGATCTTTTAAAAATTATTTTAAAAAATTTGTTTATACACACAGGGCCCCGGAAAGCTTCAACGTCCACCACAACCCCCCCCCCCCCTCTCGGCGGCCATGAGGACGGTAGTCAACTTTTTGTCAGTCTTCCTTCAGTTTAAATTGAGTTATAGTTAAAGATTTTTTAGTGTTTTTATTTATAAATGGGTTCTGCGATCAGGCATAAGTCCTCTAAAGGTAAATAAAGAAAGGTTTTTAGAGGAAAAATTACAAGAAATAATGGTAATACAGCATCGAATATTACAAAAAATGTTGTTAATAAATCGGCTTCTGCAGAAAAGTTAAAAGATAAAAAACAATATACAAAGATAGTATCAGTATTGACCCAGATGTCTCTCAAATAGTTAAACCAGTATTCTCTTTTAAAGATCTTGGTTGCGATGAACTTTAGAAAAAGTGTATACATGGTGAAATTCAAAACATTAACGAGTCTCTTAATAACATTTTTTGAACAAAATCCTCGAAACAAGTTTATGTTGGGAATAGTATTTTAAAAATGTCTGTAGCTTCTGCTGTTATTATTAGCTATAATGATGGTGCTACAGGACTACTTCCTGTGTTTATTAAACTAGGTGTAAATTTTGGTTTTCATACTACTGAGGGAAGTAAAAATAAAGATAATCATCGTTTTAAACAATCGGACCATATTACATTTGGCTGTGTTACAAAAAGACGTAAAAAGCTCAGAGCCATGAGAAAAGTGTATAATGATAAAGATAAATTTGAAGAGGGAGATACATATGGTTATGGCTATTATTAAATAGTTTATGTTACCATATAATTACAATATATTACTTTTTAAAACTTGTTTTAGTTTTTCTGCAATTTTTCTTTTTTTCCTTGCTAAATCTCAATTTTTCAGAAAAAAATAACTTTTCATAGAAAAAAGAAAATTGGCTGAAATTTTGCAGGTTTAAAGATGAGTATGTTAGGAATGTTGTCAATGAAGCAAAATTTTTTTCAAATCTTTTTTTTAAAACTCATTTTTATCATGCTTTGGTTCCAAAACTTCCCTTAGTTTTTATATCTTAAAGTTCGAATGTCAACCTGGTAAAATTTTAAATGTTTTATTTTGATTAAAATTAAAAATTCTGCTTCATAGACAACTTTCTAAATGCGTTAAAGAAATCATGTTCAAATTTTCAAACAGTTTTGACACTTTTTGAGTTAGTTATATTAGTTGAAAGAATAGGCAGCTTTTGAGGGTAAATTAACACTAATTATGCGCATAATTAATGACGTCATCACTAACTATTTCTTTCTTTTGGTACTGTTTTATATTTTTTTTTTGTTCATTAATAAAAAATAGTAAAAGTCTATTAATAGTTTTCAATTTTTTGTTAAAAAGTTGCTTTTACCCAGGAACCACCTTATCTAAAGTTAAACAATGCTTGTCACACGATGCTTACATTTAGAAAAATGTCAAAAATGTTATTGAAATATTTTATATTCACTGAAATTTTTAAAAATGATGTAACTACGTTTTTCGAGGACAAATCTTTTTGTTTACAAAGACAGACATCTGCGGTTTGAAAAAATGAATCATGAACCATTGCACCACTTTGCACATTCACTCTTTAGTTAAAATTGTGTGTAATTACGCTAAAGTTAAAATTTGCAGCAGATTTTTTGGCGTGAGAAGTTTTGTGTAATTTACTCAAAAATTCTTTGATATTCTGTTTATAAGGTTGCATTTTACGGAAGCTTTTTTTGCGTAAGAAAAATCCTGTTTTTTTTTTTGTAAATTACGCCTTTTTCAGCTTTATAGGATTCGCTCCGGTTGTCCGTAACAATCTCTTATAAAAAAAGTTACCCCAGTGGTGCTGGTTTACGGTATCGATCATAAATAGATCATACTATCGAAAAGGAATAAAAAAAACCAATGCCACTATTTTCATGCTAAATAATTAAGCAAATAATTTGGTAAAATAGGTTTTGCTTGCCAAATAGTTGTTTTATTTTGTCTACCAAATCGAACTGCAAACTTCAATTGCTTCTCAATTGTACGGTTTTATTTGCAAACTTAATGCAAACTTCATGTGCTTCTATTGTGCATTTTTATCTGCGAATTTAATCTATATAGAAATGAATTGAATATATAAAAACAGCATTGTAGCAATTCATCTTTGAATATCAAACTATCTTAGTCAGTGCAGGTGCAGCAACTGTAAATGGGGATGGTTTTTATCATAAAGTAATTTTTTGTTCGAGTAAAAAAACATTTCAGAGCACCACAATAAAAACATATTAATTTAAAACCAGTGATCGTTAAATTGAATTTGACAATTATGCACATGCAATATCATGTAAATATCATCTAGTTAAGACGAAACAAATAATTATAACAGTTAAAAAGTAGTGATTAAAAATCTCTGCCTTATCTCCGCTGCTCAAAAGGATCAGCAGAGATCTTGTTGAAACCAATTAAGCTTTTCAATAACAGAAACCATCCCAAGCGAAAAGTTTCTCCTACACGCTTCATAAAAACGGAAATTGATTTTATCAAAAAAACAGTGGCACTGGTGTTTTTTTCTCAAGGTGTGGTGCGTTTAAAAATCGTTTTGTGTGGCGTTGAAAATTAATATCTTAGAAGATTGTGACCGCCTCCAACTGCAGTGTTGAAATTAAAGTATTTTAAAATCGTTATTTAAATAACCCTAAAGACAGCTCACATTGCAAAAACAAGATGACATTGAAGTAAGAATTATGCTTCGTGGTTACAACGAAACGTTATCCCCCATTATCTATTCTAATTTCGCCTTTATTCGGTCTGCCGAAGCGTTCTACGATCGCAATTTTCTACTCAAAAATTTCTATGCAACATTTGATGAATTTCTTTTACCAAGATCGTTTGGTTAGGAATCAATAAGTAAAAAAATGGTGAGGAATAGATTGTCTATTTAAAGTTTAAACACGTACTTTTACTTTTATGTTAACTGTCATCTCACTTTATGCTTTTTTTTTTTTTTTTTTTTTTTAATTTACATCACTTGCTTTTTTTTTTTAAATTTATTATAAAGTTAAAAAGTTTTTAAGTTACTTTAAAAAATTTTTAAAAGAACTACAGACAGAAAAATTTGCAAAACTTTTTTGATTTCAAAAAAAGAAAGAAAAACTCTGTCAGCAGCTTTGCAGTCTTTTGATTGCTTTAGTTACGTTCAAGAATTGAGATTGAGAATTGTTTGCTACAGAAAATTTCGTGTCTTCATCACGCCGATAAAAATCGTATTTATATATAAAAAAAATCCTCTGAAATGATAAATGATGTATACAAATATGAAGCAAAAATGACAACAAAATAATTACTAAGCAAAAAGTTTGACGTTTTGTAACAAAATCCCCACTAAAGCTGAGTTGACAATATAATTCGTATATAACACAGTTTAAGCCACAAGCGCACGGCGAAATTTTGCAAATAAGATACATAAAAATAAGATACTGTTTTAAATAAAATCAGCTTGCTGCCTTTAAAAACAAACTTGAAAAAATTGCTTGAAACAGTTACTCTAGCGTCCAGGCTCTTGTTAAAAAACCATAAAGTTACTGAGTATGAGTTTTGCAAACACATTTCCTAGAACTTTGAAAGTCGTTCTAACAAAATTACGTAATTGAGGTGTTAATATCATAATGTTATTTAAAAAGTGAAAGTCAATCCCAAAATTATCCTAATTCAACGGAATACAACAGTCACAAAGGCTCGTGCAGAGAGTGCTAGAAAAATACTCAGAAGTAAAGAGTTTCATGGGGAAGAGAAAAACAATAAGAATTTTTTTTTCTCAAACCGAATAAAAATTACAACAACTATTTTTAAATTAAAAATAATGTTGTAATTTTCATTTGTTTTGATTTCAAGTTGATTATTAGGCTAAGTACAGTAAAAATAAACAACTTAATTAACATTTTAAGTTAAAATCCACTTACACTTGGCTTTTCTGATATTTTGAACATTAAAAAAAAAACGATAGTTTTTTCAAAACTTTCTTTGTGAACTAAATTGGTCATTATATTTCTTTTGTTGTTAAAATCTGTTCATTGTCATCCTGTGTCATTATTCGTTCTGTATTTTTGTAGTGTACAAAACATAAAAAGGTTGGTGAAATATAAAGTTATTGAGAAGGTACTGTGCTGCAGTTCTAACTGAAGTTAGAACAGCAACATTAAGTAACAATAAGTCATCTTCTTGATAAAAGATTTATTATAGGGAGTTTAGGCAATTTTTATAGCCAATGTAAATCTTTCTTATTTAAAATCCATTGGATTCCTTAATATATTTTATTTTCAAAATGGTTTCAACCACTTCTGTAGCTTATTTAGTTCCAAAGATATTCGTGTTTTAATAATTTCAATTCATATACATTTTATGAAATGTTTCCTTAAAGTATCTCGTTAAACTTTTGGCGCCGAAAAAAAAACTTATCTTTTTTTTTTCTTGCGTAAAAAGTTGCGTTAACAATAAAATATCTAAAGACGGGGGAAATTTATAAAATCTCCACTTAGAAAACAAAAAACCCACCCTATTAGACTACCAAAAAAAAAAAAAAAAACTGATTAACATAATAAATAAATAGTTGCAGAATCTATTTTTATGTGGGGACGAAAGAATTAGCTTAATTTACTAGTATATAAACAAAACTGAAACATTTAAAGTTGAATAACTTTATCAATTCTAAAACAAAACGACGTCCCCAAAAAAATTATTGTAGTGCAACCTTTTCTTAAAAAAATAACATCTATATATAAGTATATATCATTTATTTTCATGGGTAGGTTTTTATTCTTTGACACCTACATAAAATCATTTGTTGCGTTTTTTGGACGAAATTTTTCAAAAACGTACGATTTATTTTTTTCCGCGATAAAATGTCACGTGACAAAACTCCCTATTTATTATGTCGTTCTTTACCATTATTCGAGAATGGGTTAGGTGACCGTTTAACAAACACTTTCACATGTAACTTTTTATCATGTGAGATCCTTAACATGGAGATTATTTGAAACTGTTTTGTCAAAAGCATTTTAAAAAAAGAATTTTTTTCTGTGTTATACTCAAGATCGAAAACCTAATTCGTTAATTAGATTCAAGAGTGATATTCCAGTTATGGCTTTTAGTGTTAACAGATCTTCTGCTGGTCTTCTTGAAAAATTGTTGACATTGGTTTCAAGAAGTCAAACCAAGCATTTTTCCCATACATTTTTTTTTTTTATATCATTTCAAAATGCTTCGGGCATATAACTGTTGAGGAAGTTGACTGCTAACCTTTTGTATAAATAAACTTTATCTAATGTTTCTTGATATTTTTATCGCGTTGGAACAATATCACAAGGACTCATCTTTTTCATAATTTGAACCACATCCGGCGCACCACATGTCAACTTTAAAATTGTTCAAAGCAGCAACCATTTGCAAATCTCCAATATTTTATCATAACAGTAGTTGACCTAAATCCAATTAAAAATCTTTTGCAAATTTTCCCAAAACAACAAAAAAAACTTATGATGTCAGTTCCCAGGAGATTTGTTTGAAGTGAAGCAAAAGGAGGGCTTATTTTTTTTATCTTTTTAAACAAAAATCGTGTACCGTTTGTTTTGATTAACAAAATGATGAAGACTTTTATGAGGGTTTTAATTGAAAAGTTTATTTTTATTTCCTTTTTATTAACTTTTGTCACATTTTTTTATTTTGCTATAAATACACTACATTTTCAAACATACATGGCGTGCAGTTGTTATTTCTGTCTACCTCATTAAATGAATGACTTTAATTGATGTAAACAGTTGTTGACTGACTGCATGAATCAAGTTGTATATCTAATAGTCAATTCATCAGAAGTCAATCTTAATTGGATTTAGCTTGGCTTTTATTACATTTTTGAATTAAGTCCGGGATATTAACTCAAAGCAGGCATTTATTTATATAATATGTTTAATTAAATAAATCAAATTAAACTGTTTCATGCCAATCTCTAGAACAGCTAGATCTTTTTACAACCGTTTTTCCTCGCTTTCAAGTTGCATTTAGACTATCAACTCACTTCTTACAAGCTTAATCTTCTTACAAACCTGACGAATTTAAGAAATATGAAGAACTAAGGAATTATTTGATAATTAAAGAAATGTTATTTATAATTGGCTTCTTTACGCAAGCACTTTTATAACTTTGCACGTTGAACACAAAAGGATACGGACTTCGATGAAAGCACAACGGTCACAAGGAGCCATTTTAAGCCAGCCATTATTCTATTAATCATACTTTTAAAGTTTTAACAACTTTTTTGTTAGAAAAATGTGCTTCATAATCGTTTTTATTACCTGATTATCATCTTAAAAATATTTTAACAGATAAAACGTTCAGGAGTCGATTTTCTATCTTAGAGATTTGCATGATAAAAAAAACCATGTGATCAGTTTGGATAAATGTATAGATCAAATAGTGATTAGTCATCATTTTATTGTAATGATGAGAAGATCGATTAACTAAAAAGAGATATTTACTTCAACTTTATTTTTCTGTCGAGTCCAACTTATATTATCATTACTACTTCTATTATAAAAATACGACTGTGTTGCGATAACATTTCGCAATTTTACTCGTAGCGAGTGATTTTGATATTTCTTTGGAATATTGCACATTAATCAACTGCAATGCCTTTACCATTTCTTTCAAACTCCTCTTCATAAGTCATTGTTTTAGGTTTGAAATGCAAATAAAAAAAAGATTAATTATTGTATAAAACTATATTTTTGTGCCGCATTTTGGTGTTAAATATAGTTTCATAGCAACCCAAAGGTATATATAGCGGTAGTCCACTTTTTTACTTCATCTGTTTTCAATAATTCCCGCGAAACGCAAAATAATCATTCAACTTGATACGTTTACTAAAGCACGGTCTGGTTATGACAGTCGCGACGAAGAAACTGAAAACAGATGGGTTGAGTTTTAAAAATATTTCAAAATATTGCCAAATAATTTTTCAAAAACAAACTTATACAAATTCAAGTTTAAAATTTTTCTTCTATATCGTCTCTTTTTTTTTTGTTTTTATCATTTTCGAGTCTAAGCATACGTACAAAAGACTGGAATTTGCATACCTGTACACATTCCCAAATGATTATGTATTTTTACTAAAGTGCTATTAAGCAAATAACAAACAGCAAAAAACGAGATAAACTCGCTTTCAAATTGTCGAATTATAATCAATGACATATTAACTAGATGTCTTACTTCACAAAAATTCCGAAAGAAAAAGTGAAGCGAGTTTTTAAAGTTTTTAAATGCCGGTAGCCGTTTTATTTAAACTGATAATAACTCATTTTTTGCTTCGCTTTGATTTATCATTGCGTCATTTCAGGCTGGCAAAACAAACCTGGACTGGTAAAGAATTTGCTTCAATGCGGAATATATATATATATATATATATATATATATATATATATATATATATATATATATATATATATATATATATATATATATATATATATATATATATATATATATATATATATATATATTTCGCTTCTTTTTTTCTTTGCTCTTTTTATTTTTTTTTTTAATTTTTTTTTTTTTACTTTTTTCTTTTTGTTTCATTAATTTAAAGTTGATTTTTTATTCTATACTCTTTTAATTTTGTTTTAAAGAAAAAATTTTAATTTTGTTTTAAATAAAGAATTATCTACTCGTTTCTCTGTTAATAGCTATGCGTAAAGTGTTTTCAAATCTATGCCGCACCTATTGTTATTGTAGTATTAAAAATCTTTTTAAGTTTTCAATTAACAAGTTATTATAAAGCATTTTTAATTTTTTTTTTTAAAGTTGTGTAATATAGCGCTTATGAGAAAATAGGTTACGTAACATAACTTGTTAATCGTTAAGGAATCTATACTCAGCATTTTTAATAACTTTCGATTTATTCATTGTAAATAGATACTAAATTACATTCTTTATTGCATGTTGTATAATGAATATCTTAAGCACTCATGTGCTTAAGATATTTGGAATTAACCATGTTGTAAAGATTGTTGAAAAGTGAATAGATTTGTAAACTGGTTTTACTTATATACCGCTTACAAAGCCTTTTTTTTCTTTCTTTCTTTTCACGTTGAAACATTCCGCTGACCTATCTTGCAGTGATAATGATTAGATGACTCAAGCATAAAAATACGTTCCGCTAGTCTGAATGTCAAACTGCGCTACAAAATTTACATACAATTGTTTGCATTTAGTATTACACCAGTGCAACTTTGATAAAAAAAAAGTTTCTTTTATTTCTTTAAATGTTATTTACACTTTTTTTATTTTAGAAAAAATGTCTTTGCGGTCTTTGGCTATTATTTCATTTGTACGTAAATGTCGTTCAGCAGATCGTGTGGTATCTCTCTTGAAACAATTTTGATGTACTTATAGCCCCAAATGGAGCCACTTTCAAAATATTAGGTTAGGTTTATGTAATTTAAAAATATTAGGTAATGTAATTTAAAATCACTTTCTTTTTTTTTTTTTTACTTTTTTTTTCTCAATCTTTGGTATGCCTATGTATCTTACAGTTTTAGTTTCTAAAATTCGCTCAGAAGCGTGACTTGCCATTTCTGAGAAAATCACAGCATTTTGATGGTCCCGAATTGGTTTTTTTTTTCTGTCAAAGAGTGTGCAAATTCCAAAAAGTATTTCTAAATACTTTTTGGATTGCCGTTAAGGAAAAACTAAAAGTATGAGAGACAAGCTATTTTTAAAAGTTACCTATCCTTACATTTAGGTGCTAACTGCTGTTAATAGAGATAAAAGTTGTGACAACCCTTTTATTATAAAAAGGATTGTTGAACTGTTTGCACAAATAGAATGATGGGGACAGCAAGCAAAAATAGGAAAAGCAAGAGGATTACCATCTTAGGTCTTTGATAGTGCCAACTTTTTTTTTTTTTTATAAAAAAAAATTTTAGTTTTATTGACAATTTTATATGAAACCCTAAACAAAGATTTTTCGTTTGTGATCTATGAATGAGACATCTATTGTGATTTATATGATAATTACTTATTTAGATAATTTATAAAAGATGTATCAAGATTGTCATGTTATTCTGCTAAGTAATGTATGATATGATTTTCATCAGCACTTTGAAATGTTGAGCTTTTTAAAATACTTCTAAAGTTTTATTTAGTAATAATACAAATAGTATTTTAAAATGCCTCTTCAGTATTTGGCTATTATTTCATCTGTGCGGGAAAACAGATTGGCTGATCGTATGGTTTCTGTTTTGAAGCAAAAGTTTGAAGAAGAGCTGGCACCCAAAGGCCATGTACTGAAAGTTTTAGGTAATATGAAAGATAATAGAATTAACCATTAATGTATTAAATAATTATTTAATTACATTTTTATTACAACCTCATACTTTTTTAAATCTTTTTTTTTTTTAATTGTTAGATCCTGCAGATTATGATTTGCCAGTGATGAAGAAACCGTTGCACTTTTATGGTCCTGATGAGCAATCTGAGATTCCTGCTAAATTATTAAGTTTAAATGAGCTCGTCAAAGCTGCAGATGTTTACATAATCATACTCGCAGAATACAATAGAAATGCTCCACCTGCTTTGTACAATACCTTGGATTATTTACCAATACCAAGGTAAGATGCCTGTTGTTTTTTTGCTTTTGTTTTGTTTTTATTTGGCATTACAGGCTATTGATCCTCAGAAGGTTCACAAGGCAATTTCATTTGTAACATTTTTTCATGAACCATTGCATCCTATCTCATTCCTAGAATCCATTTTTTCATGAACCATTGCATCCTATCTCATTCCTAGAATTAAATGATTAAACTTGAGCTTTATTGAAATAAAGCTCAAGTTTAATCATTTAAAATCATATCACTAGAAAGAAGTTGACTTTTTACATAATCTTTTTCTTTACCTTTCAGAGTAATAAGTCTGATAACACAACTATTTTGTGAGATAAAAAAAAAAAAAAATGGTTATAGAATAAATCAAACAAGTTTAAGTCTAATTGTAATCATAAATTTTTTATTTTTCAACCAATAGTTTTGCATACAAATCCAGTGGAATCTTTTCATATTCTATGGGACCTGCAGCTGGTGCGTATTCAGCAGTATCTCTTCGACTTTTGCTGGCTGAGTTGGGCGCATTACCTGTTAGTCACAGTGTACATATTCCTGCCGTAAGTTTCTAAAGATTCTAAGTTTGTTTTTTTTTTGCTTTAAATAAATTTTAGTGTAAATAAATAAATCATGAAGAAAGTAAATGCAGTTTAACAAAACTATTTATCTGACTTATAAAAACTTTTATATTGCAAAAAATGGCTAAAAACAAATTTATATATATGTAAATTTTAAAAATATAAGGCATTAAATAGTATTTTTTGATGAAGATTCTTTTCAAATCTTTTTTAAAGTTAATGATTAATTTTAGGCTCACACTGTTGTGAATGCTGATGGAAGTACTGAAAACTCTCATGTTTTGAATAGTGTTTCAACCTTGCTTCATCAAACAGAATGGTGGGGCCAGGTTGCAAAGGATGGTAGAGCAAAAGGAATACCTGCCTAACTTTCTGAAATAACAAAGTTTTTAAAAATAGTTTTCTTGTGTAGTATGTTTTTTTTTTTTTTCACATATTAAAACCTTAATGACTGCAAATATGAGATTTTTTCAGTTTAATACAGGGATAGAGTAAGGTATGTGTAAGGGCTCCACCCTAGCTTATGACATAGTTGGCCTTAAGCTTCACTAATCTTTCGCTGATTACCTTACTCTCTCTTTCAAAAAAGCATTGAGCTTATCTGAAGTTATACAGCTATATTACTTACAATTTAACTTAATTATTATCCAATAGAAAAGATTCGTTCATTAAAAAACGTAAAAAATACTAACCTTGTTTAATCTAAAGTATAATAAATCATATAAAACAAAATTATTTTGACTTTTTTATGTATTGACTTAAATTTGATTTACAGTTTTAAACTTTAAAATGTGACGCTTAAGTGCAGGTTTGAAAAAAGGAAAAAGTAACTCAATCCTTATGTCAGATATGCCAGTTTGCTGCTCAAATGAGCAGTTATGATTGGTTCGGTTACAGGAGTTGATAAATTGGATCCTCTTTCTCATCAAATTTTGGAAAGATGTTGAAGGAATGAAGTATTTGGACTCTGCAATCAAATTGTAAGCTGTTAAGTTTAAATTTTGGGTAATCCTGTACTTTTCAAAGTTCTTTAAGAAAAAGACTTTTATGAAAGGGTTCAGCATTTATGTCATTGATCATTCAACAAATAATGACCTCAGATTTGTGCAGTAGAAGAAAAGGTTTTGAAGGAGACTTTTTGCTAACCTTTTTCACCCTTTGATTGAATCAATAACTTTGGTGGTTTTTTTTGGTGTTTTCTTTGGTCATTTAAAGAGTTCTGAATAAAAAAAGATTAATTTGGTGAAGGGTTGGTTTTTACTACCTTGATAAATGTTTAGAGGACAGATTGAATGATCCAGAATCGGAATACAGGCCTAAAGAAACTTGGAACCTGCTTTTCAATTTTTGAGTCCTCTGCTTTTACAATCTCACAATTGCAGTTCTAAAATAAAGTATTGACTTTATAGAATTCGCTACTTCATCTCGTTTTACATGGTAAAACAATCTTTCTGTTGTCCAATTTTGTCCAAAGCTGTATGTTTTATTGATGAAGTTTATTGAGTGAGTGCTTCTTTGAACATATGAAGAGTTAACAAGGAGTATTTTGCTAAAGCATCATTTACAACTTTTGTTTTATTAAAACTTCTTGTATCAATTAGATGAAGCTTGTGATAGGCACAAAAAATTACAGCTTGAATCTCTTAGATAAATTCAACAGCCAGCTTGACATTTGAACCACAAATGGTTTGCATACCATTTGTGTGTTTCTTTTTGACCTTCCAATGGCAATGTGTTGGTCTAACTTTGCACTGATATGAACTCCAGTGTGAATATCATTGAAAGGTCTTTGGGCTTCTAAAAAATCAGTATATTGAAAATCGTGATTAACAAAATGTAATGCAAGAGATACATAGGCATCATATCAGTTGTGGGTGCTATGCCACCAAGTCTTTTGAATGACTTTTTGACCACTTGTTGAACGGCTCTTCTTGAACCATGTCATTTAAAAACGATGTTTGAATATGTTGTACTTGACCTGAAAGTCATTTTTGGGTCCATCTTGTTCATGAGCCTATGAAATCCTCTCCCTTTAGTGGAATTAAAAGGAAGATTATCTTTACAGATGAAAACTGCTTTGAATCCCTGAACTCATAAGGAGTCGACTTTAGAATGCCTTTATTGTTAGGGAAAAAAACAGTACTCCATGAGAGTATTCCTCAATCACATTCGGTTGCCCTCCTGGTCTTGTTATGGTTCTGTTACTTGAAAACCTTTCGGTGAGATCTTTATTTGTTTTCAGAAAAGATCAAACCAAATCATTATTTGGAAAATCATCTTTAAACTGTCTTATCATATAACCAGTCTAGCTTCTCTTCTAATTTCATCAGTGAGCAGAGTGGCTGCGAACAAAGTTGATCTATAGGGCAAAATCCAAATTAAAATTTTTAAGCAATTTGTTTTCCTATATGCTAATGGTTTTTTTACAATCAGCATATTTAAATGCTTTTCAACACATAAATATACTTTTGACGAGATTGGTGAAGGTTTTTCTGTCCGTATTTTTCCGTCTCCACCACTTGAAGTGATGGGAATCGACTATTCATTATTTTTATTAAATGAACAAAATAACGAAAAAAAAAAAAATTTGCTGATAACTTTCTATGTATAATTTCTAGAAGATGTTAGAAAAAAATTTTTGTATAAGGTTTTTGATGAATTTTTCAGAAAGATGTCTTTAAGTTAACCACTTTCAGCACTTTTTCTGTTAAAGGTTGCGGTTTTTTGCATTTGTGTACATAACCCAGTCTTTTTAATTTTATGATAGTCTTACTCTCTTAAAAAAGTTGGTATACTCACAAACATACACTCTTACATACAGATGTGTACTTATCAGAGGTGGGCAGTTCCGATATTCCGATATTTTGCTAGTATCGCGCTAAGAAAAAATATCGGATTTTCGGACAAATTATGAATCCGGACTTCGACAACTGGATTGGGAGTATTAGATATTCGAAATTCCGATAACTATCGGACTAAGCAAAAATTATCGGACTTTCGAACTAAAAAGCAACTATCGAACTTCGACTATCCATTAAGGGTCTGCGTATCGTTAATATTTTGAAACGATAACGGTATCAAACGGTATGAGTTTGATTATGAAACGATAGCTTATCGTTTGAAACGATAACTGACTGGAAATGTATCGGTTGAAACGACAATATCGAATTTTTCTTATAGGTTTATTGGAAGACATAAAAATAACGAGAGATACCGATATTTATTGGTATAATAACGATATTTTTTCCAATATTCCAATTTTTTTTTTTTTTTAATGCCAAATTTTAGTTCAAATATATTATAAATCTTCAAGTCGAGTCAAGATGTCGTTTTGCCTATCTTTACCGGTTTAACAAGTTAATCCTTCCCAATAATATATATATTAACTAGATTTCTAACTTCACAAAAATTCTGTTAGAAAAAATGAAGCAACACTCTTCTCCAAATTGATGGCCAGGTTGAAACTCTCCCCACGCCTGATTTTTTTACATTTAATCAATCATATGCATTAGTAAACACAATATATGTAGTCAGAAAAATCTCAACTAAGTGCTAAATATGTATTTTTTCAAAATTAAATCGCATAATTTTTGGCTTTTTTTATTCCAAAGTTTTAATAAAGTCAGCCATTATGGTAATCAAAATAACCCATTTACGGCTGCTTCTCAGATAGAAAACATCATTTTCCATCATGGCAGCAAACTTTAAATTATCAACTGGTGCAGTTTGCCTGATAAATAAAGGTATCAGATCAAAATCTCTAACTCTCAGTATGTGAGAAAATTCAAGATCATTTTCGGCCAAATTTTGATTTTGATCTTGAAGTTTGTTCTTCATTAGTGTGGTCCAACTGCAGGAGAATCTTGTTTTGTCTAAACAAAGGTGAAACTGCATATCTTTCCAGCTGGTTAGAGAGTATATCAAAGATACTTCAATAAATAAATAAATAAATAAATAAGTAAATAAATAAATAAATAAATGAATAAATAATTAGATAAATAAACATACACACACACACACACACACACACACACACACACACACACACACACACACACACACACACACACACATATATATATATATATGTATGTATATTTCCGATAAACAGTTAAACGGCTTGTAGCTAATGCTAGTTAGCAGAGAATTCCTACAAGTCAAATATTAAACTCGCGTGATATGTTTACATATTTCACTAACAGCATCAAAGGTATAAACTTTTATTTCAAGTAAAAGTTTGATAGAAACAAGATTATTAAATCTGAGAGAACCTTTACAATATAGCTCCAAATCTTGAGAAAACTGTATCGACATCAATTTTAAGAACTACTGAGAAGAAATGAACATACTTTTTCGGATATCGTATTTTGTTGTTAAAGAGGATTTTTCATTAAAAATATTTCCTCAGCTGTGCGAGCTACAAAAGCTAAATGGAATTAAGTTGGGCAAGAACTACTTAAGTGACAACTTCGTTTCGTAAGTTTCGTCTGACTTAAAATGCGACTTAAGTTTAGACGTATCAAATGCTCGTTTTCTTGCAATTTTATCTGACGGTTCTACTGATAAAAGTATTAGTGAACAAGAAACAGTTTTTAAGGGTTGTTAAAAATGGTAATCCAATAACTATATTTGCTGGTATTAACTCACTACTGACAATTGATGCCGATGGTATGTTAAATGCAATAGAATTTGTTTAAACAACATACAAAATGAATCAAGATTTATATTTAAACAATATCTATGTAAAAACTGTAAATGTTAACTTTGATAGTGCATCTGTAATGTCTGGCAATAAAGCTGGTGTGTAAACTAAAATGCGAAATAAAAACCCCAGTATAGTATATACCCACTGGGTGACGCATAGATTAGAACTTTCTGCGTTAGGCTCGATAAAGTTCGATATTTATTTAAAGACGCTTGATGATAACATCAATAATTTGTTTCGTTTTTATTCATCTTAGCGAAGAAAAGAACTGAAAGAAATAGCTTCTTTTTTAGATGAAGAATAAACAGCTTGGGAGATTGAAAAATGTTTGTTGGTTAGCTAGCTGGGAAAGGGCGTTAACATTGATTGAAACTGACTATAAAGTTATTATTTATGATTTAGAAAGCAAGGCAAACGAGAAAGACGAGAGTGCACAGAAAGCTAAAGGATTTTTGTTTTTCATGAAAGGCCCACAATTTTTATTTTATTTACATTTTATTCAAGATATTGTTAAATCACTAACAACATTGTCATTGGAGTTTCAAAAAGAAGAAATTTTAATTTGTGAGATTTTGCGTAAAGTTGATGCAAGAATTACTGTACTAGACGCGTTATCAGTTAATCCAGGCTCGAATATTTGGTGTTTACTAGATAATTTAGAAGTAAAAGAAGATCAGTTAATCTACAAAGGTATTGGACAGGACTTAACAGCATTAAAAAAGTGTAATTTAAAGAGAATTGATGAGATTGTTAGACATCAACCAAATTATTATTTTGATTATCATAATAAAAAATATTTTATTAAAATTATTGACGGAGCAAAAGAATATATAGACAAATATTTCCGCCGTGATTTCAATCAAGAACCATTAAAATCTTTAACCACAATTTTTAATTGTCGAAACTGGCCTTTACAGGTTTGCTAGAGACAAAAAAATGGGGATTTAACGAAATAAAAAGTGTTTTCAACTTTTATGAGAATAATAATTTGATAAGCAGAGAAACTGTGTTGTGAAACTTAAGTGTATTGCAGTGGCCTTTATTCAAGGAGAAAGTCTCTAAACTAAGAACAAATTCACTGTTGAGCATTTATAGAGATATCTTGCTGGAAAATGAACCTGAATTGGCATGTATAAATGTCTTGTTAGAGATTATGCTAACTTTCAGCGCTTCAACGGCAAGTTGTGAACGCAATTTTTCTTGTATGAACTTACAAAAAAATATTTTTCGAATTTCGTTAAATGACGACACCTTAGAAGATATTGTGCGTATAAAGCATAGTGGCCAGTTAATTAGGACTTTTTGCCCCAAAAACATGTCAAAAATTGGATTGACGCAGCAGTTGGTATTATGTATTTGGATGGCCATGAATTAAAAAAATTCTTAAATCCATTTATATAAATATAAAAATTAATATATAAATATAGATGAGACGTCATTTTGCAATTTATTTCTTTAGTTCCGTTTATTTTAATTTCTTCACGTTTATACGTATATTTTATGAGTAAACAAATTTAACGAACTAAATTGAAAAAAAAAGTTTTGTATCGTTGGATAACAGTTTACAATCATGGCATATTAAAAATCAATAATTTGCGCGCACTTGCGTGAAAAATTGTTTTGAAAATATGACAATTGATTAAACTCAATAAGCATCTTTGTTATCCAAAAACTTATAAACTGGAATAAAAGTTTATTTTAACATAAAACTCACGTATTTGACATCTATCTCTTAAATTAGACTTTCGTCAATAATTTAAGATACGAACGTCAACGTCCATTGTTCGTCAATAATTTGAGATACGAACGTCAACGTCCTTGGCAAGGTGATGCATAAAGTCAATGTGGAATTAAAATTTATGTACTAACATGGCTCATGAATCTTGAAAGACATTTGATTGCTTCCTTACATCAATTATTGCTTAGAATTGACAGTTTGCATGTCAATTGTAAGCAATAATTGATGTAAGGAAGCATTAATAGTAATATCAAATATTATTATTATTTTAAATAAAATTAGTTTTCTGCCTTTAAAAGCAAGTTTGAAAAAATTGCTTAAGACAGTTACTCTAGCGTCCAGGCTCTTGTTGAAAAACCATAAAGTTACTGAGAATGAGTTTTGCAAACACATTTCATAGAACTTTATCGTTTTTTAACAGTCGTTCTGAGAAAATTACGTAATTGTGGTGTTAATGTTATAATGTTGTTTAAAAAGTGAAAGCTAATCCCAAAATCATCCTAATTCAACGGAATACAACAGTCACAAAAGCTCGTGCAGAGAGTGCTAGAAAAATACTCAGAAATAAAGAGTTACATGGGGAAGAGAAAAACAATAAGAGGTTTTTCCTCAAACCGAATAAAAGTTACAACAACTTTTTTAAAATAAAAAGTAATGTAATTTTCATTTGATTTGATTTCAAGTTGATTATTAGGCTGAGTACAGTAAAAATAAACAATCAAATTAACATTTTAAGTTAAAATTCACTTACACCTGGCTTTTCTGATATTTTAAGCATTACAAAAAAAAAAAAAAAGAAAAATCTTTGTGGACTAAATTGGTCATTATATTTCTTTTGTTGTTAAAATCTGTTCATTGTCATCCTGTGTGACATTATTCGTTCTGTATTCTTGTAGTGTACAGAACATAAAAAGGTTGGTGAAATATAAAGTTATTGAGAAGGTATTGTGCTGCAGTTCTAACTGAAGTTAGAACAGTAACAATAAGTAACAATAAGTCATCTTTTTGATAAAAGATTTATTAGGTCATTCTTTACCATTATTGGACAATGGGTAAGGGAACCGTTTTACAAACACATTTCACGTGAAATTTTTTATCTTGTGAGTTCCTTAACATGGAGATTATTTGAAACTATTTTGTCAAAAGCATTTGAAAAACATTTTTTTTTTTTTTAATGTTAGACAATGAACGAAATTATTTGAAAAATAAAGTTCAAAATATTTAATATACTTTTTAGGTGCAATTTACGACTAAAAGTGATTTTCATGTATTATTCATCTTTTAATTCTTAGTTACTCAATGTAGTGTGCTAGAAGTCTGATAAGATAACTACCATATAAATTTTCTATTTACTATTTTTGTTGCAAGATACCAGATATGCATGCTGCATGAACTATTGTTAAAAAAAATATTTTTATAAAAAATAAATTTCTTTCTGTTAGCTTTTTTTTTTTTTTTACATATTGCATATTTTAAGATAAATTGTATTGCTGTTGCTGTACTTGAAAAAAAATATATTTTTTAAAACTTAATTATTGAATAATTTGCTTGTCATTTATAATCCTGTAAAACCTTTTTGTAAAATGCACCAAAAAAAATAATCTTTTTTTATGTAATAATCAAGATGGAAACCCAAATTCATTAATTAGACTCAAAAGTGATATTCCAGTTTTTTCTTTTACTGCTAACTGATCTTCTGCTGATCTTCTTGAAAAATTGTTGGCATTGGTTTCAAGAAGTCAAACCAAACACTTTTCCCATACAACTTCTTTTTTTTAATTTATTTCAAAATGGTTTGAGCATATAACTATTGAGGAAGTTGGCTGCCAACCTTTTCTATTAATAAACCTTATCTAATGTTTCTTGATATTTTTATCGGGTGAGAACAATATCACAAAGACTTACCTCTTTCATAGTTTGAACCACATCCGGCACATTACGTTAGACAGCACCAACTCAGCACGTTAAAACTGTTCAAAGCAGCAACCTTTTGCAAATCTCCAATATCACATTATAACAGTAGCTGACCTAAATCCAATTAAAAATCTTTTGCAAATTATTCCAAAACAACAAAAAATCTTATGATGTCAGTTCCCAGGAGATTGTTTGAAGTGAAGCAAAAGGAGGGCTAATATTTTTAACTTTTAAAACAACAATCGTGTGATGTTTGTTTTGATTAACAAAATGATCAAGATTTTGTGAAGGTTTCAATCGAAAACTTTACTTTTATTTCCTTTTTATTAACCTTTGTCACCATTTTTGTTTTGCTATAAATACACTACAGTTTTTAACGTGCGTTGTTATTTCCGTCTACTTCGGTAAATATACGACTTCTATTGGTGCGGACAATTGTGACCGACCGCACGAACAAGCACGAATCTTCTAGTAAATTCAATGGGAGTCAACCTTAATTAGATTAAGCATGGCTTTTACGTCTTTTTGAAATTAAGTCCGGGATATAAACACAAAGCAGGGATTTATTTATATAAAATCCCTAGTTAAGAAGATCAAATCATCTTGTTTCTTATCTCCAAATCGTGGGTAACATCTTCCAAGACGCAATGAGCGGGTCATGGGAATTGCAATTACAAAATACTCTGAGCTGCTAATGTATGTAAGGTGTTAATGAACAATATTTTCAAATGTTAAAATTAGATATTAGAATTGGGTAGCGTATACGGCAAATGTTTTGAAACCAGTTTTGGGCTCTGAAGATGGCGGCGAAATTAACGAACGGCTATATGAAAATTAAGAAACTGATGATAATGAAGTTTTATGTCTTATGTTTATTATTGATAAATATAAAAGCTTCAAATAAAAATCTATATTCGTTTCTCAAAAAAAACGGAATAATACATATTTACTTAAATTTCAAACACAAATATGTTTTTTTGTTTAACAAAACATATTCTTACAATAAATTTTATGTATTAATAAATTTTATGTATTAATAAATTTTATGTATTAATAAATTTTATGTATTAATAAATTTGTTGTATATCAACTTTTCTGTTTTTTAGTTTTTTAAGAGTAAATATGAAAAAATAAAATTACAATTTTCAGTAAAACTAAGTTTAATGTTTAACTTTAGTTTGTTTAAATTTAGTTCCTTAAATAATAGTGAAGAAAAAGTAATTGTTGATAATTGATAACCAACTTGACTATGTTGTCAAGTTAGTTAGCAATTGTCATTTTAAATCAAAGAAACGTGGTCATTTGGTCTAAAATGATTATTGCTAACCAACTTGCAACTATTGGCAGCTGCCAACATAGTAATTTGTTGATTGCTTGTACAGAAATCTCAAATAATTAGCATTTGTTATATGATTTATGTACCTTTTAATCTTTAACTACCCATAGTACTGCGCGTTAGAAGGTTAATTACACAACTCCATGATAGGAAGCTTATTTTCTTTTAAAATAAAGTATTTTGGCAACTTGGCGTTGTGACTTTTATTTAATTTCTGTATAACTGTAACCGTAATATATAACAGCAAGTAAAGAGTATAGTATGTAACAACAGCAAGTAAAAAGTATGTAATATAGGAAAAAAGAAAAATAGATGATTTAAATATTTCTATATTCAAAAATTTTAAAAATAGAAAAAGCTGAAAATAAATTATTACAAAAAATAAAATGTAAAAAAAATTATATATTTTGTATATAATATTCTTATCAAATAATGTATCCATTAATTACATTCATGTATTAAACAATCTTAGAAGGTGCCACTGAGTTGTGTGTACTCACAGCACTTAGCTAATAGTTCATGCAGCATGTATATATCTAGTATCTTGCTACAAAAATATTAAAAAGAAAATTTATCAAAATGGCAGGTAGACACCATTGCCACTTACCATGCAGTTATTTTATCGAACTTCTAGCACACGGTTCGTTGAGTAAACTAAGAATTAAAAGATAAATAAATTTTACATAAAAATCCTTTTTAGTCGTAAACTGCACCTAAAAAGTATATAGAATATTTTGAACTTTGTTATTCAAATAATTTCTTTCATTGTCTAATTTTTTTTTTTTAATCATTTCTTTTCTTCAAATTTTTAAAAATTCATTTCATAGTCTAGTTTTTCTTACATAAATAACCCTAGTTAATTTCTTTCATATTTTTTTAAAACCTTATAAAATATAGGTCGGTTACCACTGCGAGCCCTGATCGCCGCCATCTTGAGAGGCCAATATAGGCTTCAACTTTTTTTGAAAAAAAGTTATATATAGAATACGCTATCCAGTTACATTTTTAGATCAGTGGGTTAAAGGTTAAAACACATCAGGAGACGATTTTCTATCTCAGTAACTTTTGCGAAAAGGAACTGTAAGATCTGTTTTGATAATTGTGCAGATTAAATAATCAGCATTTTATTGCAATGCTAAGAAGATCGTCAACTAAAGAAAAATATTAATTTCAATCTTGTTTTTCTAATCTTACTTAATCAACAAAAAAAAACGCGCCCATATTGCGATTATATTGCGATTATATTGCGATTATATTGCGATTACGTAATTTTACTTGTTGCGAATAATTTTGATATTTCTTTGAATTCATCTTTTTCGTTCATCATTTCTTTAAAAGCCATTGTTTTAGGTTTGAGGCTATTATAAGAAAAATATGAGTGAAATGCATGAAAAATTGTTTAAAATATATATTTTTATGCTGCATTATAGTACTAAATATAGTTTTTATCACCCAGTTGTATATTTAGTCGTAGTCCACTTTTTTTCTTTATCTATTTCCAATAATTCTTACAAAACGTAAAATAATCGTTCAAATTGATACGTTTATTAAAGCATGGTTCAGTTTTTACAGTCGTGACGAAGAAACTGAAAACAGATTGAGTATTTTAAAATGTTTCAAAATATTTTACCAAATAACTTGTATCGCAAAAAATGGCTAAAAACAAATTTATGCAAATTTAAATTAAGGGACAATTTTTTGAGATATTGACTTTAAAGTAAACAGTGTTTGGTTTTTAACAAAAATTGCGTTAAGGTAGCTTTCTTTTTTCTTTCGGTTCAATATTTTTTTCTTTTTTTTTTTCCCCTTCTTTTAGTCTTTTATTGAGTCTAAACATGTTGAGGCTTCTTTTTAAAAATGTTTGTACAAAAGACACGAAATTATATACCTCTACATATTCCTAACGAAATTATATACTTCTACACACTCCTAACGAAATAATATACCTCTACACATTCCTAACGAAATTATATACCTCTACACATTCCTAATTACGAATTTTTACTTTTAAAAGATATTGAAATCTTAGCCGTGCCAAACGCTAAAATTTTCAGTAAACAAGTTGTTATTAAGCATCTTTAAATGTTTTTTTACGGTTGTGTAATACAGCGTTTATTAAATAATAATGTTATGTAATAACGTGTTAATTACTGGATTGTTAAATAGTGGAACTGTTTTGCATTTTTGATAACATGAGAAACATCCCACTAAGCTATCATGCGGTGAAAGTGACTCAATTAAAATGCCTTTGGCTATTTTTTTATTAAATCGCATGGTATCTCTCTTGAAAGATACTTTGATGTACTTTTAGTCCCAACGGTCGCCGCTTTCAATAATTATGTTGGGTGTTTAAATTTATTTTAAAATCAATTTTTTTTGTTCTTTTACTTTTTTTGTTTTCTCAATCTTCGGAATGTACTTATGTACTAAATGGTTTTATTAAACATTTAGTTGATAGGGTTTTTCTTTTTTAAATTAGACCCAGAAGCATGATTTGCCATTTTTGAGAGACAAGATATTTTTAAAAGTTATCTATTACACTTCTATCCTTACATTTAGGCGTATACTGTTGTTTATAGAGATGAAAGTTGTGATAACCTTATTACAAAAAGCATAACTGAAATAATTGCACAAACAAAATGGTGGGGCCAGCTAGCAAAAATAGAATGAGCAAAAGATATACCATCTTAGTGCCGTTGACAGCGACTTTTTTTTTTTGTTTGTTTATAAAAGATTTTAGTTTTGTTGAAAACCCAAATAAAATTTTTCGTTAAAAATTTATAAATGAGATTTTTATAATATATATATATATAATAACTAATTAAGAATTGTTTATATATATATATATATATATATATATATATATATATATATATATATATATGTATATATATATATATATATATATATATATATATATATATATATATATATATATATATATATATATATATATAGTAACTAACTTTATTTAGTAAAGAGTTACTTTTTAAGCCTAAAGGTATTTCTTTAGATAATTTATATTAAGATGTAACAAGATTGTCATGTTATTCTGCTAGGTAATGTATGATATGATTTTCATCAGCATTTTGAAATGTTGAGCTTTTTAAAATACTTCTAAAGTTTTATTTAGTAATAATACAAAAAGTATTTTAAAATGCTCAGAAGGTCGACAAGTTATTCCTAAGACCAGTGGCATTTTTTCATGAGCCATTAAGGCCTGTCTAAATTCCAGAATCTTCGTTGAAACTATTTATCGTAATAAAGTTAAAGTTTTTTTTTAGTAAAGTTTATTCATTTGAAATCAGAAAAAATGACGATTTTAACTTTTCTAATTTAGTATTTAGCTTTAGAAAGAATTTTCTAGTTTTTTATCTAAAACTTTTAAAAAACAATGAGTTTGATGACTAAAAAAAACAAAACAATTTTTGTAAAAAAAATCTTTTAATTATAACCATGAGTTTTTCAATTTTCAACCAAAAGTTTTGCATGCAAATCCAGTGGAATCTTTGGGTATTCTATGGGACCTGCAGCTGGTTCGTTTGCAACAGTATCTCTTCGACTTTTGCTGGCTGAGATGGGCGCATTACCTGTTAGTCACAGCGTACAAATTCCTGTCGTCAGTTTCTAAAGATTCTTTTTTTTTTTTTCGGTTTAAATAAATTTTGGTGTAAGTAAATAAATCATGAAGAAAGTTAATGCAGTATAACAAAACTATTTATCTAACTTATAAAAAACTTTTGTAAAGCATTAAATAGTATTTTTTGACTCCTGTAATAATTTAACTTGATAATTTACCTTTTTTTCAAATCTTTTTTAAAGTTAATGATTAATATTAGGCTCATACTGTTGTGAATGCTGATGGAAGTACTGAAAACTCTCATGTTTTGAACAGCATTAAAACCTTGCTTCACCAAACGGAATGGTGGGGTCAGGTTGCAAAGGATGGTAGAGCAAGAGGATTACCTCTTGCTCTACCATCCTTTGCAAGAGGATTAACTTTATAAAATATGAAACTTTATAAAATATGAAACTTTATAAAATAGTTTTTCTATCTATAATTTTTTATATATTTTTAATTTTTTTATGTATTAAAATCTTAATTGTTAATACGTGAATTGTTAATTCGAGATTTGTTTACCTGGGGATAAGGATGGCCAAGGCACAGCTTAGGGTCCCACCCGAAGCCATGGACTAGTCCATGTTGTCCTGAGATGAATCTTTTGCTGTCTACCTTATTCCCGAGGTGAATCTTTCACTGATTACCTTATTCCCTTTAAAATAATGCTAAGTTTATCTGATGCTTATCTGGTTATCTAGTGGGAAGAGGGTTTACTACTTCCTGCCCAAAGGAATGAAGTAGGAAGTCCTCTCTACTTCAATTCGGTTTATTATAAACTTTCAAGACGAACCAGAATAAAAAAAAGAACTGTTGGAGTCTGTAGTTTTGTGTGTGAGTACCACCGGTATCTTCTTCAGTAGAAAAAGTATTCTTCAACAAATAAAAGATAATATAGATTAAACAGAGCAGACAGAGCAGAGACATTTAAATAGGGCAGAGTTTGTTGATATAAAACATTGTCATTCTTGAACATCATGTTGATTTTTTTCACGTTTAACTGAGTTTGGGGAATACGCTACTCTTTTCAATGTTTGTGTTAAAATTTTTGTTCATAATTTGTTCCAAACCTTCCAAACCAAAAAGTTTAAACCTGAAACTCAAAAAAATAAGAAATTTAAAACGTGAAAATTTTTTTAGTGCATAAAAAATGTTTCACTTTGAAGCTCTCACTTGTAAAGGGCGAGGATTGGTACATCAAAATCTGGAAGCATTGATACAAAATTTTTAATATCTGTTCTGTATATTGCATATATATCTGTAATAGTGGTATTGTAAAATATATTTTTTATAGTTTGGTTCTTTTTCTTAAATGCTCTGCTAATGCTTTCATACACTATGCACCTATGCAATTTAAATATAATTATTTGGATACTAGTTATCTAAATGAATTATTCATATGTTTTCAGAAAAATGCCACGGAGAAGTTCATTAGAAAAACAACGAGATGCTTGCTATCAGAGAAAAAAGAATGTGTTGCAGTTAATATGATAATAAAAGATAAGAAATCTATCAAAGATAGTGCTAAAATCAATAACACGCCTGTTATGACTTTAGCTCTATATCTGATTGAAGATAAAAAATAAAGATAAAAAAGATTTACCAAGATAAAAAAGATTTACCAAGTTTCCTCAAAACTAAAAGAGATAAATAATGAGCATGCATTTATAAATGCAATTTAGAACTATTTGCCGGTTTGTGAATTTAGAACTATAGTTCTAAATTCACAAACCGGCAAATATTTACAACTGAGCAAGTAGAACTCCAAGTTGCATATTTAACTAAAAGTAGTAAGATTCAGTATGGGTCATACTACTACGGGTGTTGATGGGTGTTGTATGGGTGTACGTATGGGTGTACGTATGGGTGTACGTATGGTTGATGTATGTCTTATAAACAAGTGGTCTTAAAAACAAGTTCGAAATTTGTCCTTTGACTATTGTTTGAGTCTTGGGACTAAAATTGGCAAGTCTTGGTCAAATTATCAACTTGCAGAAGTAGATTGGATGAAAGGATTCGTGAGAAGGCATCCATTACTTAGTCTACGCAAACCTGAAAATACAAGTCTTTTACGAGCAACAAGCTTCAATCAGCTCAATTTATTTGAATTTTTTGTAAACTATGAAAAAACATTACTGAAACATAAAATTCCATCCAACCGCATTTTTAATGCGGATGAAACGAGAGCATTTCTCCAACCTGCTTTATTCCCCTCATCTAAGGGAATAAAGCAGGTTGGAGAAATGATTATATTTTGTACCATAGTTGGAGCAACTGCTAGCACAATCTCACCAGTTTTTATATTTTGTGATCCGTACAAAGCATTTCAGTTTGAACCCTTGATTAACTAAACGGCCAGGTTGAAATTGGAATCATGGTGGTTTGCATATTTGTTTGTGTATTTCTTGTTGACTTTCCAATGGCTATGTGTCTATGACTTGATCTAAGTTTATATTAGTATAAACTCCAGTGTGAGTTTTTTTGTGAGTTTCATTGAAAGGTTTTAGGTCTACTAAAAAATCTGAAAGTTGAAAATCGTCATTGATAAAATGTGAGAGACATGTAGGCATCATTACTTCTCCTTGTTCACATATCCGTTAAGAATGCTATACAACCAAGCCTTTTTAATGATTTTTTTACCTCTTGTTGAACGGCATAGTTTCTGTCTGGAATGTTGTACTTTAATTGACTGTCATTTTTGGATTTATCATGTTAATGAGCCTAAAGAATCTTCTCCCTTCAGCGGCATTAAAAGTATGAAAGCTGCCATTCTAAAATCAAAATTTGTTTGCTTTGGATCCCTTAGCTCATAAGGAGTCGACTTCAAGAATGATGCCTTGATTTTGAGTGAAAAAATATATATATACTCTTTAAGAATATTCCTCAATCACAGCCAGTCGCACTCCTGGTCTTGTTCTGGAGCTGTTACTTGAAAATCTTTCAGTGAGATCTTTATTTGTTTTCAGAAAAGATCAAACCAAATCATTGCTTGGGAAATTGTCTTTGAACTGTCTTATCATATAACCAGTCCAACTTTTCTTCAAATATCATCAGTGAGCAGAGTAGCTGCGAATAAAGTTGATCTGTAGGGCGAAATCTAAATAAAAATCATGAAACAATTTTTTTTTTCGTTTTAGCTTATTGCTTCCAATACTTTTTAATGTATTGGAAACGATTCACTTTTACGAAAGTCAATACTTTTTAAAATATTGGAAGCGCAGAGATTGAATAATAATTTTCAAGTGGTTATTTTTTTACAGATTTATAAAACTGAACTACTCTTGCTTTTTTTAACATGGATAGAAATCTTTCCATTTGATATCAATAGCTTAAGTGTAATAAGGGTTCTGATATATAAGTGGCACTGTCAACTTTTGAAATATACGAAATCGGTTAATTTTTTCTGTCTGGATATTTCCGTCTCCGCCACGTGAAGCTAAGGAATCTACTTTTCATTGTTTTTACTAAATTAAAAAAATAATGAAAAAAAAATGTTTGCTAATAGCTTTCTATACATAACTTCGACAAAATGTTAGAAAAAATGTTTATATAAGGTTTTAGAAATTTTCTTGAAATATATTTTTATATTAACTACTCTTAGCTTTTTTTCTTTTAAGTGTTGTGGTTATTGCATTTGTGTACTTTATCCAGTCTTTTTAATTTATTTGATAATCTTGCTCTCTTAAACAGTTGGTCATACACAAACTAACATACTTTCATACATATTTATGTATACTTATTATATATATATATATATATATATATATATATATATATATATATATATATATATATATATATATATATATATATATATATATATATATATTACATATATCAGGTATGAAATACCATACCATATATCATCAGCCATGAAATATATTGTGGTATTTCATGGCTGACAAATACCACTAGTCATGAAGCTTTAAGTACTGTATAAATCCTCAAGGTGAAATGCCTCTTTTTTATATATATTTCTAGTTACAGAAGGTCTGTAAAATATGAATATGTAATTCAAATGTGTAAATAATCTATTGAAGTCATTTCATTTATGGTCAATTAGCAATATTATTTTCAGCTTAAAGATGAAAATAATATTGGTAGCTATATCAAAATTATTTTTATTATCAGTTTGTTTTTAAGTTTTCTTTTCCTTTTTCTTTTTTCTTTTTTCGTTTTTCTTTTTTTGCCATTTTTTCTGTCTTTTACACAGTATACTGTATAACTTAATTAGGTATATTATTCTTAACATGAACTGTGTCTATTTCTTTTCCTTAATAAACATTTTGCGTGTAAAATTATTTTTGTATTTCATTTTAAGGAACAAATTAATTGATTATTTGAGTAATACAAAATCTGTCTTTCCCATTTGTTTTTCTGTCTTTCTTTTTTTTTTTTTCAAAGCATAAAATGACAAATTCTGATTCAGATGTTGATGTATGCAGCTTGGATGATGATTCCCTGCATAATTTACATAATTTACAAACCGGTCTTACTGTTGTTGCTGCTGAAACTTATGTATGCACAGAGAATGAAGAAATGCAAATTGATCAGATAGTGCCATTGACTAAGAATGATCTTTTAGCAAATAAACTGAAGTCTTTGGAAACAAAATCAATCCATCATCTATCTAATGATAAAAATGGAAGCACTGTACAAAACAAGAGTTGTGAAACAAATACAGAATCAAATGTTCGTAACGAAATAGGGAAACATAAAAATTTTACTAAAATAAAAGATTCATCTTTAGCAAGTAAGGAGAAAATTGAAAAAGACTCTGATGAGGAGTTGTTTGATACAGGTGTTAATAATAGACTTAACCGATTTTCATTTGAATCTGATCACTTAGCTATTAAAAATAATGCAGATTATCATGCTCTTCTGAAGTCATTAGCTGTTCTTGAAGCACAAAGGACTCGAGCTATTAAAGATTTAGAAAAACTTCATCATTTTAAAGGTCTTGCATTAGCTGATCCACTAAAGTTTGTTAAAGATTTACAAAATGGTAATGCTCCAAAGTTTCCACAAAGACAGATTGTCGCTAGTCTTCCTGAAATTAATTGGATGCATTATCTTGCTGCTTATGCAGGTGGTAGATATGTACCCCAAATTGCTACTCGTAACATTGTTAAAAATAATTTAGAAGTGAAGGAAAAGTTGGATGAAGATTCTTCTGGTGAGAAATCTGAAGAGATTGACACTGAAACTAAATTTGTACATGATGAGAAAAAACCTTTGACCTTTAACAAAAAATGGACTCCAGAAGAACAAGAGAAGTTAGAAAAGTTGCTAGTTTTATATCCACCAGAAGATGTTGAGCAAAGGCGTTGGGAAAAAATTGCAAAAGCTCTTGGCAACCGTACCAGAGCACAAGTAACTAGTAGAATACAAAAGTATTTTTTAAAGCTGGCTAAGGCCAAGCTACCTATACCTGGGCGTCCTCCTTCTACAGTATTGTTGCAGCAATCTCGAAAATCTAAAGTTAATCCAATAAGCTACAAAAACTCTTCTTTTTTCCCATCTTGGCAACCAAAAGTAAAAATGGATGATGATGATAATGATTCTGTTAATATATTTTCAAACCACAGCTTTGATGAGCTACCAGTTTCAGAGGATGAAGATGTACCTGAATTATTGAAAGATAGTGTTGAGTATACAGAACTCTTAGAATTAAAAAAGATAAGATCTATTCAGACATTTGCTAAAGATAGTTCAAGTGAAACTACACATCCAGGATTCATGTGCGATCGCTGTAATATGGATCCTATTATTGGTATTCGATGGCACTGCAAGGATTGCCCATCTGACTATTCAGTTGACTTCTGTAATGATTGCTCATTAAGCCCTTTGTACAGTGGGAAACATACTAAAGAGCATAAATTGATACCATTGAAAGACTCATATAATACTCATTTAAATGATGGAAACTATGTTGCATTTGAGCAACGTAATAACTTCAAATATAATTACTTAGATCCTAACTTTGTACCATACTAATAAATTCAAATATAATTACTTAGACCAAAACTTTCTTCTCTGTTGATAAACCTAAAATATTATCCCAACTTATACCATTATTAATTATAAGTTGGTGTAAGTTTACACAAACATTTTTAATGGTTTAATTTCATTTCTGTTCTGTTTCAATTTACAATATTTGTTTGCTTTGTAAAGTTGTTGAGTTGAATGATAATTTCTAAGGAAGGTTCTTAGTTTCAAAGAATGTTTTTATTTCTATAAGCAATTAAAAAAAAGTTAAGAAAACTTTCAGAGTGAAAATGAGAAATATTTGTGGTTTAATTTGATCTCTAATATTATCATTATTATCTCTATTATTGTAAATATTGTTAGAATTTTTATTATTTCTGGCTTTGTTATCTTTATGATTTTTGTTTTTAATATTGTTATTAAAACAGATCATTATGAGAGATTTGTGTGATGGATAGAAGAATCATTGCAACTTTTTCTCTGGTTCTAATATTTCTGTTAACTCTTACAAGATCTGGTGTTGATGGTACAAAGAAAAAGCCTTTATTCTACAAAAAATTTTACAAACCTTATTACAAATTGAATTGGCCTAAAATACATGGCAGATGTTCAATAATACCTCTATGGAATTGGAATGATACACGTCAACCTGTTTTAGAGGCAGCTGCAAAAGAACATGTTAGTGTGTTATTTTTAACAAAAGGTTCCAGCAAATATTGCATGGAATTGTTGCAGCCATTGAATGAGTTAGCAAGCTATTACAGGTTTTTTGCTTTGATTTGCTTCATGTTGTGCTTTTGCAATTATTAGCAATTACTTATGCTAAATCATGCCATATATTCTACATGTTATATGCTATACATTGAATAAGTACAAATTTTATGTTCAATAATGTTTAAACTTAAAAAGTGTAAATCTAAGTAAAGATGAAATTTTAAAATAAAGTGTTGTTAAATTTAATTATGTTTGATGCAGGAAAACAATGCAAAATGTTACTTTCATTGCACTGAGTTATCGTCTGAAGAAAATCCCCGATAAAATAAAGTCGTTATACCCTTACATAAATTTTTATGAAGAGCCAGCTCAATCAAGAATTTTTGTGCAACTAAATGCAGGTGCTGGGCAATATATGATTTTTGACAAATGTGGGCGCCAGCAATATCATATCGGTTACCCATTTAGTTCATTTCAATATCAGTTTTTGGAGTAAGTGCATTTTTTGATAACTGAGAAAACAGTTGAAAAAATTTTTATAAAAAAAGTTGTTACTTGGAAAAACAAGTTTGCACTAATAAAAGTTTGATTCATATTCAAGATAAAACAGAATTAAGATTTTGTGACTAATTTTTATTTTTAAACAACTTCAAGTTGTGAACAAATCATATGAAAGTATAATGGAAATTTAGTATTAAAAATTTTTGAACAATTATTTTTAAGTTTAATAGCCTTTTGTTATGAAAATAATGATTGGGAAAAAAAAATTCATTATTTTCACTTAGACATGGCATCACTAACTCTCTTCATCATCACACAGCTTTGTGTGGTAAATGCAATGCAGTTGGAAGTATGATTGTGCCATCTCTTTTGCAGAATACAAGTTTGCAGTTGTCAGGCACTACATCGACTATGTCTGTGTCACAAGATATATCTCTTTAAGTAAATACAGTTTCATATTTATCTTAATTTTTTCAACTTTTTGCATCTGCTTCATTATTCTTCTTTCCTCTTAACTTTAGAACTATTGTTCTTTTATTTAATTTTATATGTTCGATTGGGTTTGAATAAAACTAATATATTTTTAAAAACTTTCTTAAATTTTTTTGATGTTTTGTATTGTTCTTTTTAACTTTCAGTTTTCTAAAAAAATATAAATTCTGTGTCTAATATAATAAGTATATAATAAATATAATAAATGCTATATCTAAAGTTATAAAACATTGACTTTTTTAACTGTATATTTTTAATACGTCTAACATTTTAAATAAAATTGTATATTATATTTGTTAATATTTTTATTACTGAACGTTTTATAGTATTGTATAACCTTTGTAATATGAAAAGTTTTTATAATATTTTTTACAATATAATTTTACCAGTTATTGAATGCAATTTTTACATTAAAAAATGCCTGTAGAAAATTGCAAACTTAAACAAAATTACACCAATACTTAAAACAAAAAATATTTTCGAAGTTCGAAAATTAATTCTCTGAATGTAGAATTCTCGCAAGGGTCTACATTCAGAGAATTGATATTTATGATTTATATTGAAAACCAAAAATGCCAGATTTGCCTTGTGCTTTTTGCAATATATGTTAGTTGCAATATATGCTGGTTTAAAATCCAACTGAAGAAGCTCATCTATCGATAATTGCTCAATGAATTTTATGTTTTTTGCTGCTACTTTTTGAGAAAACGATTTTGTACAATTGTCATATTGATTTCTGAGCGCTGAAATCGAATTTTCTTTTGTTGCAGTTTCTGCGCGTCGTTTTGTTCTCAGGATTATCTTCCTCTGTTTTTCCCAGTTCACCAATCTTTGACGAGTAAAAAAAGAAAAAAAAAAAAAAAAGCGCGTGCATGAATTTAAAAATGTATAAGATGCGAAAAAGAATTAGTTTTGCGAAATTTTTTTTTTTAATTTGCTATGGATTTTACAAATGGTTTTTCTTCTAAGCTTTTGATTATCGAAACGGTTTCGAAAAAACAACGAGAAAAAATGACACGGTGATTTTTCTTTTTCTAATGCATTATTTGACCATTATAATGCAATGATTGGTTATATTTTCTAAAACAGTAACTTGGTTTTGCAAAATTTTCAATCCTAAGGATTTTCTGAGTAAAGTTTACCACGATATCTTGAAATTCATCTCCCGCTTGAAATCCCATTAAGAACTGTCGGACAAGAGCAGCAGGAAGGGATTTTTCGTCTTGCGTCAGTATCGGAAAATATTAGGTTAACATTTTTGTTGTTTTTTAATGGTTGATCTTGTTCGCTTGCCGAAGTAAGAACTGTGCTCAGGGTAATTTTGTTGTTCTCGTAAAGAATGTTTACAAACAGCAGAACTATTTTTATTTCTTATTCCCATCTAAAGAAGCCATTACATTTTCAGAAAATTTACTGTTTGAAAACAAATAACTTCTATTCGAGATAAATACTGGTTATCATACTTAATTCTTTCAATTTTTCTTATTTTGAAAAAAATAAGAAAAATCGAAAGAATTAAGTATGATAACCAGTAGGATAAATATTTCAATAAATTTAAGAGTGTAGAAATTTTCCTAGATTCTCAATTTAAAAAATTATTTAGGAATATTTTTATGGACTCTTTTCATTAAAAATGTTCAAATCTCAACTGAAGAAACTTGTAAGTCATTTTTCCATGCAAACTTAAAAAAAAGTCTAGTCCCGGGATCAAGCGCTCCGTTCCGAGACTTCGGGATAGTAAAAAACTGCGGGATCGAGGCATTCCTTGTAAATTCCTAAACCTAATTAGTGCAGGTTGATATAATTAAAGTGAATTATAAATTATAAAACACATGTGAAATCAATTTATAAAAAAAAAATGGTGCCATATTTTTGAAAGGTATGTTATATGCAGAACCATTTACGGATTTCCTTTATATAATACCTGCAATGATTTTTTGAGGTAAATAATACGTAATTTATTTTGTTCTACACTCATAAAAACGCAGATATTTACAGTGACGACAATAAGATTGTAACAGTTAGGAAATTAATGTTATTTTATTATTTTTATATTGTTTAATGAATAATAAATATATATCTCGTTCAACTCTCAATTTTGTTTTTCTTTTAAAATTTTTTATTAAAATGCTAATAACTAATTATATTTACGGTATAAAATATCAGCTATTTTTGACGGAGTTGTTCTGCTAACAAACCAATTTTTATTTAATTCAATAAAAGAAAATTTGGGGCAATAATAAGTACAAACAAAACATTTTTATTACCTAATTGTTGCAAATTATATTACATATTTTAAATTTCTTAAAAACAATAAATTTTAGTTAATGTCTTTAAATTGATTGATTTGTTATAATTATTTATTAATTTGTCATATTATGTTCATATAATATTTTAAACACAACAAATTTTCACCTTAAACTGATGGTTTCCCGCTATATACAAGATAAACCGTTATTCTCTACAATATCTTTAAACTTATTTTAAGAAATTGTATTTTTAAATTATGAAATTAAAAAATTATTTTTAAACTTCTCCAATTAAACATGCCACTCCAATATCTGATTTAAAGAAAAGGTTGGGAAAAGAAAGACTATAGATGAATAAAACCCTGTAAATCATAACGATAGCGAAACAAGTTCAAGTTTTTATCCGGCATTTTTTTTTGAGAAATATTCTCCTTTGACATAACCATAAACGTATTTACGTTTGTTGTTCGCACGCTGTTCATAAAGTATCGTATTTGAAATATTAAAAAGTCCCCCCTACGCTAGCGTAATTTCCGGAAGAGCAACTAGAAACAAAATTTTTAAATATCTTGCCATCCGACAAACAACTCTACTTTGAAAGCAATAAATGTATTCACACAATCATAGCCACCGAGAAAACTTTCGGGCCCTGAGGAAGTTTTCTTAAGGGGCCCTCAATTATGATCAACTGAACGTATTTACGTTTACAACAAACTTCTACGTTTATTGTTATACTCATGGCGTTTGATTACAATCACACGCTCCCCAGAGGTGACGAGACATAAAAAAAACGTCATTTAGACGTTCAACTAACCTCCCAAATCTAAATTGAATGTCTAAAGGGTGCCTTTTTTAGGTCCTGTGCCCATTGGGTGTTTATAAACAGCTGCAACAACCTCATTGGTAATTGTCTCAGAGCTGGGAAAAAATGCTAATTTGATTTGACTGGACCCTAAGAATCATAATTGGGGCATTTAACCTCCTTAAAATAGTGCCATCGTGTGTGAAAATTTCATGGCATAGGTTAATCAGTTTTTTTTTTAGCACTAAATCTTGTTTTAGCTAACTAATTTTAAACTTAGTCGACTAAATTTAGTTAGACTAAAACTAACCTTAACTCCCTCCCAAGATAAAATTGTTGTCATTTTAGTATTTTCAACAATCTCCCAAAAATCTCCCAAAAATACTAAAATGTTCCGCTGCTTTTTTTTTTAAAAAAAAAGTTCAATAAAAAATTTCAAAAAGAAAAAGATGAAATTTTCAATAAGCAAATCGGAAGTTTTTTGTGCAATTTTAATAAAATCTGAAAAATTGCTTAACTAAGAATTTAAAACAGGAAAACGCCTGAAAAGTTTTTTGATATTTATTCTATATTTAAATTAGATAACATGGACAAATTTTTTTCGTTTGAAATGAAATTTTGAAAATTTACTTGGTCATTCACTCCTAACCTTTAGAGATGTCTTGAGCAATACGTACTCAGTTGTACAATTCTTAAGTTTTTTGCAATACTTTGGATGACCCAAATTTCCTTTTTAAGCGCCTATTTTCGATTGTCTTATAAAACGTGCATTAACAGATTCTGATGCTTGCTGACTCCTAAACTCAAGACTTCTTAAAAACTTTTTTTTCGTAGAGCTGGAGTAAGTTTTCGATGAATAATGTTACGCTTTTCAACTTTTTTGTCAAAAAACGTAGATGCTTAATGATAGCATGAATTAGCTGTAATTAAAATTACGAAGGTTTTGTATCCTCTTTCAAAAGAAAACATTGAACCTCTATTGGAGGAACTTAGGACATTCCCAAACCATGTCTATCTGACTGCATGGGATACTTTAAACGCTGCTATAAGATTCCACATTCAAATCTAGTTTTGGGATTTCCAAGCAATTCTATTAGAAGGCAAACTTTTTAAGAGATGTCTACTTTGGTTTCTATTGAAGTCTCCTTTAAGAATTGGTGGGCTGATGATTGATCGGTGGAATGTAGATTTTCATTACTTGATTTATTTTATTTTTCAGTATTATTCAAAAATCATAGCATTATTTAACTCAATTTTAGTTTTCCAAAAAAAAGTATTTGAAAAATATTAACGCATTTAACATATCAAAATTCATAAGGCTTCGAAGCCTTAGTGTAAAAGTTACCAGCAACAGAAAACGTTCTTTCATCTTTCGATGTTGACGAGGGCTACAGGTTTAGTTTTTGAGCTCTGTGCATTTCTGAGTGAACCTTTTTGAGGATATCAAATTGCAGTTCAAAGGAACATGAATTTGGCAAGCATGTTCAAGTGTCAAACATTAAAAAAATATATAATTGGTGAACTAAAAAGGGCCTCCAAAAAAAAATTTGCCAACTTACCCCGGCCCGGGGTAAATTGCCTATACTCTCAGGGTAAGTTTGCACACTATATAAAAAGAGACAAGTTTAGCAACATTAACTATATTTCAAGCGCATTTTTTTTATGAAAACTCTTGATAATTTTTATCCAACAACATTTTTTGACATTAACTTTTATTGCTAACTAGCCCCGCGATCATTGTGCAACAAACCCCAAAAGCTTTTTGCTCATAAAATGGCTCATAAATCCCCAAAAACGCGAAACATTTAGAAACACAAAATGTGGCTGGTTAGAGTGAACCATACAACACCTAAATCTATTCGAGTTTACTTGTAGCTAATTCTATTGCTATTGAAAAAGTAATATTGTTACAAAATTTACAAAATTAGTAAAAAACACAAAAATCGCTGTAACTTCTATGCGCATGCGCTTGTGGTCCTGATACTACATTGAAAGATGAACAAGTTAAGCGGAAAGGTTCCGTGTGAATTTTGGAAATTTCTGGTGGAAAATTCCAAAGTTAAACGCAGTGTGTCAACTTACCACTGTAGCCTACTAGCCCCGGTCTCCCCTATACTCTAAAACTTTAAAATCGAGTTCCTCATAAAACAATTTGTTTAAATGATCAAATTTGCTTTTTGAAAGCATGGTTTCAATTTTACAAAACTTTCAATCAAAAATTTCAATTGGAACCAACAAGTTCCACCGAGTTTTAATGCGTAAACGCCAATACATCTTTGTAAAATTCAACACAATTTATATACAACTTAGGGCCTGTTTATATGGAAAGTGGGCTGGCTCGGCAAACGAGCCAGCCCACGTTTGCCGAGATATCGACATCATCAATATTTTAACTTAATTTTATTTTGCGTTTATATGAATAAACGAGCTAGCCCGGATAACGAGATCTCACTGTTTTTTGCCGAGATCTCGGCAAACGGGCTGGTTAATTTCTTATATAAATTTGTACGCATGCGTGCAAACTCTTACATTTTTTAAATTTGAAATCTTCCGCGTAAAAAAATAAATTTAATAATAAAACTGGCTACTTCCGTGTACTTAAAGTTTTAGTTGTTTTTCTTTTATAATTTACCAAAGATCCAGTATCTTTTAAGTAATATAAAGTAATAGCTACTTTTTTATCTGCTGAGAGAGCTCTGAAGTTAGGCGAAAAACGGTCAGGAGATAAATAAGGGCTTAACTCTGAAACCAAATTCATGAAAAAAAACCGTGAAAGCCTAAAATTTGTTTTCCATACATCAATGGGAGCTACACCAGTTATTATATTATGCCACTATAAATCAGTTCTGGCAGTTTTAAACCAGCAACTACGATTTTTTCTTTTAAGGCGCTTCTCTCTTGCTTGTTTCATCTTTTGAAGTGAATGTGATCGTTTTCGTAAAAGAATAATATTTAAAAAATTGTCAAATTTAAATTTGTGAAGCTTATATAATACAATTAGGCTTTTAAGAAGCATCATTTGTGTTATAATGCCAGTTAAACATATTGTTAAAATGCAATGTGTTTTTTTGTCGCTAGCCGCCATCTTTAAAGTTATTATTTTACCGATAAAGAGACCAGCCCTGCTAGAAAAAGCCAGGCTGACCTCGATATCATTTTTTATTTTTTTGGCAAAAAATTCATATAAACGCAATTTTAAAACTGGCTCGTTTTCCGGGCAAGCTCGGCAAACGGGCTAGCCCTTGTCCATATAAACAGGCCCTTAATTCCCTTGGCATTCACACATATCTTTTTACACATGCAGTTATTTACAAGTAACGCTATAGTGACATCTTTTACGCACACAATTACTCACAAGTAACGCTATAATGATATATCTTTTACGCACACAATTATTCTTAAGTAACGCTATAATTACAATCGCATTCTTTATTTGTTTCGTCACTCAAACATGGTTGGCTGTCGCAGATAAGCGATTTTTTGAAGAAAACATCCGCTACGGTCATATTAATACCGTGATTGTAGCACAGTTGATTCTCTACCTCCATATTTTTACATTACTGCAGCAGCATCGTGAGTAGACGCAATTATGTAGGTCAAATCAAACCCAAGTTCTGCCAATTTTTCCTTCACTAAATCTTCGGTTGTGAAAGCATCAAAGGATCCATCAAATTTAACGAGACCCAATCTTTAAGTGACGTAATTGTGAAGAGTTACATTTATACACCATATAATAATGACGTCAGTCCAATTATCAAGTGTTATGCTCAATTTTTTACCAAATTTTTTCAAAAAACTTTCGTCACCACTGCTCCTTTTTTTATTTTTTTTTTATTTACTTTTTTTTTAATCTCGTGGAACAAAATTGTTAGTTTTGCGACTGTGGTTTGACTTTTTTGCATGAGGAAGCCACGTTTTTAAATAAACTTAGTATTGTATCGGATTTCGTAATCTTTCTTAAAGACATTTTTCGTATTTTTGATAATTATGCTATAGATGTTTCTTATGTGGGTAATCAGAGGAGATCTTGAACATTTACATTTTATGAGATAATTGCACAAGGTATATTTTGCTTCAATAATCGCATGATTTTGCGATATACTTCCAGACAGCAGAGCTTTGTTTTGACATGTTGTTTTTTGGTACTTGACTTTAATTGGTTATATATAAAGGAAATAAAAATAAATGTACCACGAATAAAATTACATTATCATATATATTCACATTTGCATATATAGATCGTATTTCATCTGGTGGAAGATCACGTTGGTCAATGATGTTTCCAAAATTTTTATTGCAAAAAATTTCTTTGCGCTAAGCTTTTTCACTTTGTTTTCGCCATTTTTACTTAATTTTCCAGCTGAACTCGATCGAAGCTTGCAGAATTTCGCAGCTCCTAACATTAATAAGTAGCGCTCATACAAATATACAAATAACTCAGCTTCTCGAACATCACGTTTAATGTTATATATGCATTTTATTGCTCTTTCTTTCAATGGTGTTGTTTTGACTTTAAAGCCAGTTGCTTAGTGGTAAAAAAATTGTCGCTAGTCACATTTCTATTTGTAAGGTAATATGGCTTACATAATTTTTAAACAACTCCCCGAGATTCGTTGCTCGTTCGTTACCCTCTTCCCAAAGTATGAAATCCCGCCTAGAGGATAACCATTTTTGGGGGTCATTAAACCGAAATATCTTCATTCCGTATTTTTTCGACTCTGACGGCATATATTGTTTGACCAGACATTTTCCATCATACCCGATCAATTGTTCATCTTATCCGACCAAAAGTTCGTCTACGGTGGTATTATAACCGGACCTGTAATACTTTTTGAGATTTGTATTTATTATTTCATGCCTATTTATTATTTCATTCTAATACATGCCAATTTATTTGTTGCTCCTCTTTTGGACCGAGTAAATTTGCCGTTGAACCTCATGAAACGAAGCATCGTATGGAACGTTTTTTTGACATACAGGCCCGAAAAATTGGGGACTCGTGTTTCAAACTCCGCAAACAATTAACATTAAGGTTTCGAAATTTCAAATGTCCAGCAGTAAACGATAAACCAATAAATGTATTGATTTCAGTATCATCTTCGGGCTTCCAAGATGACTTGAATCTCTTTTCAGTGTTTACTCTTCCAACTTCCATACACTTAGTGATAACTAAAATGGCATCCTCAGAAAATATTAATTAAAATAATTTCATTGGAATTTCAATTGACAAACCTCCAGGGAATAACACTTTACTTACTAAACCCTCTAATTATGTTGTGAGCCGATCTCTTTCCAGAGAGTTGAGGAAAATAATACCAAATATTTCAGTCTTTAGTTACAGAATGTGCTTTACTGATACTATTCGTATTAGAACACTCATCATCGTTGGTTTCATCTTCACTATTCGTTGGTTTCATCTTCACGCTATCACTATGATAAGAGCAAACACCAATATGGTTAGAATTTTAAACGGTTTCTCCATCAGAAATATTAAATTCTGTAATAAGACATTTCAGCAATTCACTCATTTCTTTATCGTTTAAAATCCTAATTGCCTTTTTTTTTTAATGAAAATAACACGCGTGCGAACTGCATGAACGTCAAGTTCACACTTATCTTATGCGAGCGCCGCTGGGGCGTCCTGGAGAATGTGATAGACTTTTATAATAAATTTTAACTTACTTAACGTGGTAAAAATAAACATATAAGTATATATTTTTTTAAATTCTGACTGAAAACATGATATTGAAGAAGCACTCAGAAAAAAGATAAATTATATTTAAAACAAAGCATCGAAATTAACGACTAAAATACCCAAAGCGCCTGAGGGGTGCCAAGGATACGTCAACGGTTAAATGATCAAAATATAGATTACCTCTGGCTGGTTTTTAAGATGAAATTGAGTAGAACTTTGTACATTAATATGAGTTAGGTCAGATTAATTACATTAATCATTAATTACATTAATCTGACTTGAACTCTACAAAGTTCTACTCAATTCAAAAGTTTACTTCTGTGCAAAGTATTAAAGGTTTAGAAATTTTATTGGAAAAGTAATAGAAATTTTTTGAAAATACTTGATGGCTATGAATTTCTCGGACGTCGCTAAATGTTTCTAACGAGTTTCGAAAATCATGTCTATATAAAAACTTAAAAGCCAATTCAAAAGAAACAATTTTTTTAGCCATTGGTAATTCAATACCTTAGTGCGGTGCAGAACAAAAGTTTTGTCTTTATCTGTTTCAAGACGTACCTTACGTAACAGGTATGTTTCAACCATCTTACGCGAAACGATTGTCTCCTATAAGATGCTTCTTAAGCTATTGGTAGAACACGATGAGATTCAGCACCCTTAAATCGTTAATTACTCAAAAATTATTAATAGATTTCTGTAGTTTTTCTTTACATAATGAAGCTAACTAAAATATTTATTTCAATTTTTTTTACGTTTTTAATCGGACGCTTAGATAGAAACTCAATATTTTTGTGAGTACTTGTCATCATTTCTTGGATCATTTCTTGGATCTTGCTTTGAGTTTTTTTTTTTTTTAGTTTTTTTTTTTTTTTTATATTTTCTTGCAAGATCACTCTGTGACATGGATTTGCCCAAATCATTGCTTTTTTCCACTTCCTACTTTTCTTCTAATAAACTGAGTCTTTATATAGCTGTAAAACAAAGTCAACTGAAGATTGAGGAAAACAGGTCAATTTTGAAATTTTAGCTTATGACTTTAACGGGTTTTGAAGGCAAATTTCCCTAACTTTTCCTCAATTTGATATTTGTTTACTCATTTAGCATGATAACAATGACAACCAATGCTTAACACCAAAGTATAGTCAAACAACAATACATTAGCTTACTTTTTTTAAAAAGAAATTAGGAAAATCTGTTATGTAGTTTATGAGTAATTAACATTTGCAAGGTACTGAAACTCAAAAATTTCTTCATGTTCAACTGATAAAAAGTGTTGACAGTAGTAATTTTAAAGAGGTTAGCACCTACTTGAAACTAATTTTTTTAAAAACTTAAAAAATGAATTTTATTTGTTGTTTTTAGCAACTGTATCATGCTCTTATCTATTGTAATAAATAAATTCAAGAGCATTAATGAATGGTCACATTTACTTTACATAATAGTACTTTCATGCATATATAAAACCGCTAAGTTAATAATTATTTGTTTCTAAATGTTAGTATAGAGTGAAAAACTTTGTTGGAAAAATGTCTAAAGGCTGTAATGCAGTATTTGCAAATCTTTTGAGCTACATTGGAGCATACTGTTTTTTCCTTGGTGTATTTTTTGTTGAAATGCCAACTCTTCATTATCCTGTAATTGGAAATTTGTTTCCAGTAAATGTTACACATCATATTAGTTTAAACTATCGATATGTAATGCTAGCATTTTGGTGCTTTCATTTTCTAAGGCGAATAATTGAAGTTCTGTTTGTTCATATTTATAATCGTAAAATGTCTGTTTTGGAAACTATTGGTGGGCCAATGTACTACTGGTTTTTTGCTATTTTTAACTCTTGGGGAATTCATAAAGAGTCATACCAACCTGGACCTTTCGTTTCAATTGTGCTAGGAATATTGTTCTTTGCAATTGGTGAGATTGGAAATTGCTGGTGTCATTATCAATTAAGAAAATTTCGATTACACAAATCTGATGATGCACTTTTAGTTTCTAATGAAAAAGGAAGAGTTATACCTTATGGTGGCATGTTTGAAGTTGTAACTAGTCCACATTATTTTTTTGAGATAATCACATGGTTTGGGTTCTTTTTGATGACTGGGACTTTATGGGCAATCCTGTTTTTATTGTGTACAATTATTACTCTAGTCATTTATTCAAAAAAAAAACACGAAGCTTATCAGCAACAGTTTGATGGAGTAGAAGGAAGACAATTGTATCCTAAACGAAAAATTTTAATACCATTCATTTTTTAACTTTCTTTAATTTCAACTTTTAAAACAGTGTATATATATGCTTTTATATATGTTTTTTAGATATGTAATTTTTATAATAATAAAGTTTAATATTTGAAATATTATATCAAATTTTTATATATTTTATGTTTATGTAACATGATATTATGCTTTTTTGTGTTATCATATTTTAGTATAGAATTATTTTATGTAAACTTAATAACATGGTTTCTAAATATCTTTTTTGGACAGATAAATAAACCATTGTTTATTTCAACTTAAAGATTTGTTATTAGGTTCTCACTAAAAAAGATTTAAATCTAAAATATTGCTAACTTTGGTGTTAGTATTTATAAAATAATAACGTAATAAAGATTTTCTATTTTGAATATACATTTTTTCTTTTAGTTTCAATTATTTTTACTATCTTTAGTTTAGAAGCTCTAAATACTATTTAACAAATAAAAATTGGTTAACAGTTTTGAGAAATGGAGATTCAGCGTAAAAAGAATTTTATTGGAAAGCCATCTCCTTTGGGATATGTAGCTGGACTTGGAAGAGGGTTAAATATAGTTTTTTTTTTCTTTTGTTTTCTTTCTGCATTTTGTTGTATTTTTTATTTTTTTATATTTTAATTTTTGTCATTTTGTTGACTGCTAATATATTCCTTACACTCTTATATTTGCTTAATGATTTATTTAAAAATGACTTTAGAGCATCTGGATTCACAACACGATCAGATATTGGCCCTGCTCGTGACTCAACTGATATGCCAGATGAAAATGCAACTCCAGCTGTAACAAAAAAAAAAGCAGATGATGATGAGGCAGAAGACCTTAATGAATCCAACTATGATGAGGTTTTATTTTTAAGCTCTTTATGATCTGTTTGATAATACACAAAGTACATATTCTGTATGGGAAGTACCACAAAATTTATTTTCTTCACAAACATTTCTTGTTCAGTAGGCTTTTTAAGCTTCACATCAAACTTTTTCTCCTCATTTTTATGATAATCGCAACAATAAATTATAGTGTAATTTAATAATAATGTTAAATTATTTTGCATTTCCGATGTTTATTTAAATTGTTTTATTGAAATAATTTAAAAGATTTCTTTTTTCTTGACAAATTCAGCTAACACATCATTCAACCCCAATGTTTCTAATAATTTTAGTTTGAGGTGCTAATTTACTTAAATAGCTGTGGAGTGTTTTAATAGTTGCATGTTCTGTACACTTTTAAGGGTTAGAACATCCTCAATCAACCTTAAAGTTTGCTGTGGGAATAGGGAGAAAGGATTGATGTAAATGATTACCACCATACTGGTTTTATTGTATTTAAAATCTGATTGCATATTAGTAAGATTGAATAAAAAAAAAAACTGTTATTTTTTAATATTTAGCCACCATTCTCTTTCTTTCTTTTCTCCCACTTTCATATTTCCTTTTCATATTTAAACAAATTATATTAAACACCAAAACATTACAGTTGTTTCAACATAGTATTGTAGCCAATCTGGAGACTTTTTCTTGGCAAAGTGATTTGTGCTCTTTTAAGTCCAAAAGACAAATTTCTCAATGAATTGTGAAAAAAATGTGATTTTGATATTGGAGAGCTTAATGAAACTCTTAATTTAAATTAAGTTTTTTACTCCAGCAAAAAAATTTTTTAGATTATTTCATAGTCTTTGAGCAAACTAAACAAGTATATTATATAGTAACAAAAAGCAAGTTTTCTTATCTTTTCACTACAGCTCTTTATTACCACTGCTGTTTAACATTAACTAATGTTTAATGTAGCAAAAATATATAAGGTAGTTAACTTTGTATTCAAATTTTTCAGACTGCCTTAAGATCTCATGTATTTTTAAAAAGAATGGCTTGTCCCAAGTTTGTTCACTGTGCCTATGTGTTTGGGGGGGAGGGGGAAGAGGGAAAGGTTGGTGGTGTGACTTAGGAAAACAAAAATGATTTAAAGGAAGCCATCTTCATATCTTTGAACACAAATTGATCCCTGTGAAATGTTCTGGTGCTAAAATTGGCTTTACGAATTAAAATATGACATCTACTTTTTTATACCAAATTTTCTTTATATCATTTCCAACAATCACTTTTATATTGCTGCTTGACTTTTACACAACTCACTACATACCCATACATCATTTCAGTATTAATTCACTGATTAATTGAATTTGTTTTCTTTATAGGATTCATCAACTTTATAGGATTTGTATCTTCATAGTCTTTTCAATGCTGGTTTGTTTCTTGTTGATGCTTTATTGAAATCAGTACTAATAGTACAAAAATCATCAGAGGACACATTTTTACCTGGGACAATATTAATCTTATTAATGTTTTACATTTTTATCTTTTTCCACACTTTGAGCTTCATAAGTTGTTTCAGCAATCAAAGACAGCATTTATATTGCAGCTGTGCCAAGCAGTGCATGTTTAGTATTTTACTTAATGTTTATTTTATTTAAAAATAAGACATATGACTTAATGTACCATATACAAAAAAATAAAATAAATATATATAGGTCATAATATATAATTTACAAAAAGCTGTATTTTAATCCCAAGTCACCCCGCACTGTGAACTAAAAATTTTAGTGCTGTATATCATCAATACTGTATGGACATTTACAATTCACATATTGAAGTATGTTTGGTATGATCCGCTATTTTTTAGATGGCTCTACTAATATAAAGTTTTTTGCATTGGCTAAAACATTTATTCTAAAAAATCATATAAGTGAATGCCACAATGGAAAAAAGTAAATAATTTTTTGATTTGCATGATGATTTTCATTACCCAAAACACTAAGAAATACAATTCAGTTTACAAAAAATAGGAAGGTTATGTATTGTTGATAGTTCAGTGTTTTTCTTAAAAGTTATAAAGTTTGTCCCAAGTCCCCCATTTTATGGTAATGGACAAGTAATTGTTGCCTCCACTGCACATAACATATTTAAAACAATGTAATTAACTTTTTAAAACAACATAATCAAATAATTTAAATGAATGGTTCCCTAAAGAAAATTTTTATTTAGTTTTGAATTAGGACTTCCTAAATACAGGACCTGAAGCTATAACCCCACATAGACTATCTTTTAATCTACCACTTATCAGCACCACTTTGTAAAGAGCAATTGAAGGAGTGAGGGGTTATACCTACTGTAATGGTTAAACTTTCATGACATAAGGTGACCAAAAAGTTAACTTAATTTGCATTTTTAGTTTGCTGGTTATGGAGGAAGTTTGTTCACAAGTGGTCCTTATGAAAAAGATGATGAGGAGGCTGATGAAGTTTATGAAAGTATAGACAGGCGAATGGATGATAAACGAAAAGAAAGGAGGTGACCAACTACTTATTCTTTATCGCCTAAACAAATAAGTTAAAACTCTCAGTACTAAGATTGGCATTCAACTCTTTAAACCTCACGGTCAGTGTTTAGATGATTGTAGAAACCATGTTCTATTGACCAAATCTTAGAGTTGGTCTATAACTCTAGTAAAAATATTTAAGTTGTGTTACCATAAATAACCAGTGAGTTAATGTTCTAAATTTATTTTTTGAAAAACTTTTACAAATAATCTGCTTTTTTAAGAGAAAAGAAGTTTAAAGAGACAGTTGAGAAATATCGTCAAGAAAGACCAAAAATACAGCAGCAATTTTCAGACTTAAAGGTTTTTTTCCTTTTTTTTTATTTTTATTTTTTTTTTAATTTGGGTTTTACTTGTTTTAATAAATCTTACTGATAATTAATTTTTTAGAGAAAACTTGCGGAGGTTGATCCTGAAGAATGGGCTTCATTACCTGAGGTGGGTGATTCTCGAAATAAAAAAGTCCGAAATCCAAGACCTGAAAAGTATGTGATGATTTGATTCTTAATTTTCCTTTTTACTTTCATCATCCTCATCATTTGAAATCTCATCAAGGAATTACATGATCTGTTTTGATGAATACTAAATTTTCTCTGCATTTCTGTCAAAAATCATTCTCTGGGTCAAGATGGGTGCCATTTTATTTGCTTTGGAAATAATAGTAATTATCTTAAAATGAGATAAGTGAGTGCATACCATGCATTATAAAGCTTGGTTAATTGCATGTGGCACTTAAATTTTATGCAAGTATAGTTTTGAATAACCTTTGTGTTTGGTTACAAAATGGTGCTTCAAAAAAAATATCCTTAATTTAACTATTTTTTAGTAACAAATTTTCCACTATTAACTTTTCTGTATATTTTATTAGATTTACACCTGTTCCAGATAGTGTCCTTCGTTCAGCCTTACTGGCTGGTCAAACAGCCACAACTGTTAATCCAATGGACCAGGTAAATTTATTTTAGATAGTTCTTTCAATTTGCTTGAAAGTTTATAAATTATATTATAGATTGTGTAAAAGGGTTTTTCAGTTCCATCAAAGAATTCTTAGTTAAAAAATGAATAAAGTTATTGCAATCAGTTTTAGAAGAAAATAACTGTGTGGGAAAGTTTTGTATGCAGATCTAAAATGATAACAATATTTGAATTGTAGTTTGATGGTTTAACAACACCTTATTCTGGCCTAGCAACTCCTGCTTCTGGTGACCTTGACTTAAATAAAATTGGTGAAGCAAGAAAATCTCTTGTTGGTGTTAAACTTGACCAGGTAGGATCAGCTGTTTCCTGATAATACAAAGTTTAGTTTAAAATCTAAAAAAAAAAGTTCAATTTTTTTTTGTTTTTAGGCCTCTGATTCTGTTACTGGTCAAACTGTTGTTGATCCAAAAGGTTACTTGACTGATCTTCAAAGTTTAACACCCAGTTCAAGTGGTGATATTGGTGATATAAAAAAGGCTCGATTGTTGTTGAAATCAGTTATTACAACAAATCCAAAACATGCACCAGGTTATTTTTTCAAAGATGTATATATTCCTAAATGATGTGTTCATTCTTATGCTTGAAATACTAATGCTCTATGCATTTTATAATCACATTTGGAACAGATTATCTATGAGCCATGAATTTTTTGGTGCCATATTTGGGATTAGTTTTGTGAATCTATATTTGATAATTTCCTGTTAATATCTTGGACTTGTTTCAAAAACATTTCTTAATTTCAGGTTGGATTGCAGCTGCACGACTTGAAGAAGTTACAGGTCACACACAAAAAGCCAGAAATTTGATCATTAAAGGTACTGAAGCATGTCCAACAAGTGAAGATGTGTGGTTAGAAGCTGTTCGCTTGCAAGTAAGAAAATGACTTTCAATTGCAAAATACCAGATTTAATAATTATTTCCTCATAATCTTCTTCTCTTTTCTTCTCCTTTACAAAAATTTTTTTTTTCTTAGCCAGTTGATTTATCTAAAGCAGTTGTAGCTCAAGCTATAAAACATCTGCCCCAATCAGTACGACTTTGGATTAAAGCAGCAGATTTAGAAACAGAGGTTACAGCCCAGAAAAAAGTCTTCAGAAAAGGTTTTTTTTTCATTTGTTCTTTTATTAACAATATTTTGTTTAATTTTACGGGGAGGTAATCTCTTTTTGTTTTAATATTTTTTAAGCATTGGAGCAAATTCCCAACTCAGTCCGATTATGGAAAGCTGCTGTAGAATTAGAAGACCCATCTGATGCCCGTATATTATTAACCCGCGCAGTAGAATGCTGTCCACAAAGTGTAGAGGTAAAAACTGTTACTTTTTGTTGTTAAATTTGTTAAAATACTTTTACAGTTTTAAATCCTTTTTTTTTTTTTTTTTTTTTTTTTTTTTTTTTTTTTTTTTTTTTTTTCTTCATTTACCAGTGTCTTATAATTTATTGGCCACATAACTATGATTGCGACCAATAAAGTTTAATTTGTTGACAGTAAATGCCTTTTAATTGAAAAAATAATTTGATTATTTAACTTATTCATGATGGGCTATTGTTTGTTAACCTTGAATTTTAGTTGCCACAATTTTAAAAAGTACAATTTGAAATGAATTGTCATATTGCTGGCTTCTGCATTTGTCACATTTGTAATTGTCACATCACAACATGCATCTCAACTCTTGGGACTAAAGTGGCAGAAATAACTAATAGCTGATTTCTATCTAAATTTTGTACTTAGAAATGAGCACTAGAAATTGTTTTAAAATATTTAGTTTAGAAATATCAGAAAGTTTCAAATATCAGAAATTTTCTTTGAATTTTTGTGAAGAGTTGAATGCTTTGATGAGGTTTCTTCAATCAATAATAATATAATTCTTTGTCAATGTGAATCTGTCGATGGTCTTCTTTGTCAATTCTATTGACAATTTACAATTGGGAGCAATACCATTTTTAAGCAGCTTACCTCATAGGTGCTTGATTACAGAACCACTACCCTGAATTTATGTTCCAGCTTGTAGCTGATTATGTAGTCTTTTTTAGTAGTACCTTATTCATAGTTACAACTGTTACATAAAACATAATGTATAATTTACAACTCAATTTATATTTAAAGGAAGGCTATAACTTAGACATATGACAAGTTTGTTGGGTATTGTTGAGTCTAATGTTTAATGATGGTAGAAAATATATTTATACATTTAATTTATGCTTATAGATTTAATTTATGTTTATACATTTAGTTTATGTTTGTAATTTAGAAGGAAGCTCTGAGTTAGTTTTTAATGTGATTTTTTTTTAGCTCTGGCTGGCTTTAGCTCGCTTGGAAACATATGAAAATGCAAGGCGAGTCCTAAATAAAGCCCGTGAAAATATCCCTACAGATCGTCAAATATGGATCACTGCAGCTAAACTCGAAGAAGCCAATGGAAACACTCCACTAGTTGATAAAATCATCGAAAGAGGTGTCTTTTTTTATAGTTTTGTATAGTTTTTTTTGACAAAACAATTCACATTGATTTATGTAAATTATGCAATCATAATTTTACATTTATTGCTGAATTTTGACTTGTTACAACTAATTATTTCAGAAATATTGTAATTTTGATTTCTGCCATTAAGCTGTATCATCGCTTGCTGCAAACACAGTGGAGATCAACCGTGAGTTATGGATCATTGATGCTGAAGAAGCAGACAAGGCTGGTTCTATATACACTGCACAATCGATTATGTAAGTTTCTTAATTCCTTTGAGAGATTTTTTCAAATTTGAAAGATGGTTCCTAATGACAACAATTTTTACAATATAATTCTTTTTTGTTCTTCTTTTGCAGTAAAACTGTTATCGGTGTTGGAATAGAAGATGAAGATCGGAAGCACACATGGCTAGAAGATGCAGAATCAGCAAGTTTTTCAATATATAATTATCATTTAATTTTTATTCAGTTCGGGTTAACTGAATTTTAGTTAAGTCTGACTGAATTTTATCTTTTTTTTAAAAGTGTGCAGTGCATGGAGCATACGAATGTGCTCGTGCTATATATGCATATGCTCTAAAGACGTTTCCAAATAAAAAATCAATTTGGTTTAGAGCTGCATATTTTGAAAAGTCGCATGGTACAAGGTTTGTTTACTTTTTTTTTTTTTATACAGCTATAAAATTTTGATACTAAAAAAAGTTTTTGATTTTAATTTTTTTTACTTTTCTTTTGTTGGTTTTTTCAATAAAGATTTTTTTAAAAGAAGTTTACTTTAGAGAGTCTTTAGAAAACCTTCTTCAAAATGCTGTCAAGCATTGTCCAAAAGCTGAAGTCTTGTGGCTGATGGGTGCCAAATCAAAGTGGATGGCTGTATGCATTTTATCTTACTTTATCTCTCTCTGTTAATGTTTGCTGATTATTTTTTCAAGAAAATTTAAAGATGTAAGAAATTTTTTTAGAATGATATTCCAGCTGCTCGGTCCATTCTTGCATTAGCTTTCCAGGCAAATCCAAATAATGAAGAGATATGGTTAGCTGCAGTAAAACTTGAATCTGAGAATAATGAAGATGAAAGAGCAAGGTAAAAGCTTAGTGTTGCTTTTAACCATAGTAAACCAGCACAAATCTGATATTGTTTGCCCTGTGGTGCAATCAAAACATCAGCTTCAACATTTCATTGTTTGATCTGATTGTTTTTATTTAAACACTTAAAGTTTTATAAAGAGGAGGCAGGGGGGGCTAACAGAAAGTTGAAAATGCAAATAAAATTCTTATCAGGTTTCCTAAAAAAATTTTTTTGTTAGGCGTTTGCTTACTAAAGCAAGGATGAGTGCTCCAACTGCCAGGGTAAGCAAAATCTAGTGAAATTATATTTTGTTAAGGAAATTTTTTTTTTTGTAACTATTTGTTGTGGTTTTACAAATTTTTTTTCTTCAGGTGTATATGAAGTCTGCAAGATTAGAATGGGTTCTTGGTAACTTTGCAGAGGTTTCTCTTTTTTTGGTTTTCTTAATTTTCATCGATTTGCTTTTTTGTGTATTTTGTATTTTTAAAATTTTAAAAGGAATTTTGACCAAGAAGTTAAAAAATTTAAATGTTTCATTTTTTTCCACAAAAAAAAAAGTTTCTCTGAGATAATTTTAGTTTAGTAAATTTGGTGTTCATGTAAATTATCTTTTATATTTATTTACTAATTTATATTTACAGAGCAAAGCCTTGCTAAAAGAAAGTCTATCAAAGTATGAAGATTTTCCTAAGGTTAGAATTATATATAAAATTATAAAAGTTTCTTTATTGCGTTGTAAACTTTTAAATTTTTATTTCTATTTTTTCGTATCTTAAATCTTTTTTTTTTTTTTTTTGTCTTTGTCTTTGTATATATATATATATGTATATTTTTTTCCTTAAAATTAGTTGTGGATGATGAAAGGACAGCTTCATGAAGAAGAAAAAGACTTGTATGAAGCACAACAAGCATATAGAAATGGTGTAAGATTCAAATTTATGTATGCATATATATGTGTTTGCATATGTGTGTATATGTGTATATATATGTATGTATGTATGTATGTATGTATGTATGTATGTATGTATGTATGTATGTATGTATGTATGTATGTATGTATGTATGTATTAGGGTGGTTCAAAAATAGGTCATTGTAAAATTTCAACTAGAGTGGAAGCTTATAAGGTGCCCAGATATTGGTTTTATATATAAAATTTTTTTTTTTTTTTTTTTAGTTCATGTTCAAGGGTGGCCCACGGGCCCTAAACTTTTTAATTTTGATGATTTTTATCAATTTTTCAGAAATTTCAACGCCCGTGGGCCACCCTAAAACAATGGGGGGAAAAAAAAAAAAATCATCAGTAAACTCAGAATGAGTAATAGAAACAAATAAAAATGCACTCTTAATAAAATTTTTTATGTAAAAATTCTGAATGAACCTGAAAAATTTAGGAAAACCGAATATTTTGCTTTTTCAATCATTTTCTTTTGTAATTTCAATCATTTTCTTATGATGACATTTTTATCATTTTTTACAGTTAAACCATCAAAAGTTTTAAATATCATACCACAATATTGCATTTTATATATAAATTTGAGAAAATATTTCCTACATAAATATGTAAAACTTATCAAGATATATGACAAACGGGCGCTACTCACACTTTCTCTCCTCTTCCCCCCCCCCCCCCCTATTGATTCAGGCACTGGAGAACAGCAGTTCATTGCTATTTATGATCTTCTAGAGAATTATGGTCTCACTAACCAAGTACAATGTATCTGTTTTGATACCACTGCATCAAACACTGGAAGGCTCCAAGGTGTAAATACCAGAATGTCAGAAAAGTTAGGACGGCCACTTCTTCTCCTTGCCTGCCGACACCATGCTCTGGAGCGTCATATTACTCACTTCTGTAAGATGTACCCAAGTAGTAAATCTACAGGACCAGATAATCAGCTGTTCAAAAAAATCAAGTCAGCCTGGAATGATTTAGAGAAAGATATACTGCCCCTAAAGAGGATTGAAACTCCACCTGAAACCTGGATAAACCAACAGCAACAGGAATCTGAACAGTTCTACAGAGATTTAATTAACAATAAGACATACAAGGAGGTAAAATGAACCATTCATTCTAGTACATTAATTTTCTGTTAACTATTTTTGCATGTATTTTAATGTTTAAAAACAAAAATTAATAAAATGCAGGATTGGAAATCAAGAAAAGATTACCAGGGGTTAGTTGAGCTCTCTTTGATGATTGTTGCTAAGGAGGAGAGGTTCAGGTTTTATATGCCTGGACCTGTACACCATGCCAGGTTCATGGCTAAAGCCTTGTACTATCTGAAAATGTACCTTCTACTTGATCACATTCCTGGTCTAACTAAAGAGAACAAAGAGGAAATATCTGATATGGCGATGTTTGTCAGTATATTTTATGCTAAATGGTTCCTTAGAGCTGAGTTGCCAGCTGCTTCTCCATATCAGGTAAAAATAATAAAGGTTTAGAATAAAAATAAAAATAAAAACATGTAAACTATAATGATAGAATATTGCTTATTTATGTTAAATTTTCTATAGGATATAAAAGCCCTCTCGGAAATGAAGAGGTTTATTGAAATAAATCTTCTTGGATCTACTGAAGTAGTCCGATTAATGTCAAAGCATGACTGCTACTTAAGTCCAGTTCTAGTTGTGTTTGCTTTAACTGATAAGAATTACCCTGATAGAGACAAGTTAGCTCAGAAACTCTATAATACTCATTTGGACAGACCCAATGTCTTCAAACTGGAGCGTAAGAAGGCTCTTCACTCACTAGACTACTCCCAAGATCAGCCTCCATCCCTAGCATCTCTTGTTACTGAGCAATCTTGGCTAATCTTTAATAAGATTGGCCATGGGATGGGGGAAGTGCAGTGGCTTAAAACCCCTTCACAGTTCTGGGAGCTGAATGATTTTTATCTAGAGTTTGAGACTACCATCAAATTTCTAGATGTAGTCAATGATTCTTCTGAGAGAGGTATCAAGTTGGTTTAGAAGCTTATTGTGAAATCCAATAAGGAGGAAAAGAGGCAAAATATGTTCTTGTTTAACCATGTCTACAAGAGAAGTAAACAAGGATCCAAGAAGAACGATCTTGCAGCAAATGCTACTTCCAGCATTATTTGACTTTTTAGTCAACAAAACTGTACCATGATCAACGAAAAAATAGATTTTTTAAAAATATTTTCTCAAATTTATATATAAAATGCAATATTGTGGTATGATATTTAAAACTTTTGATGGTTTAACTGTAAAAAATGATAAAAATGTCATCATAAGAAAATGATTGAAATTACAAAAGAAAATGATTGAAAAAGCAAAATATTCGGTTTTCCTAAATTTTTCAGGTTCATTCAGAATTTTTACATAAAAAATTTTATTAAGAGTGCATTTTTATTTGTTTCTATTACTCATTCTGAGTTTACTGATGATTTTTTTTTTTTCCCCCATTGTTTTAGGGTGGCCCACGGGCGTTGAAATTTCTGAAAAATCGATAAAAATCATCAAAATTAAAAAGTTTAGGGCCCGTGGGCCACCCTTGAACATAAACTTAAAAAAAAAAAAAAAAAATTTTATATATAAAACCAATATCTGGGCACCTTATAAGCTTCCACTCTAGTTGAAATTTTACAATGACCTATTTTTGAACCACCCTAGTATGTATGCATGTATGTGTATATATATAATTTTCTTTCCCTTCAGACAAAAAAATGTCCAACATCTTTTCAACTTTGGATTCTATTGGCTCGTCTTGAAGAAAAGCAAGGTTTTTATTATTAATCTATGAGCAAAACACATAAAATATGTAGAAAAAAAAAAATGAAGTAAAAAATTTTGTGGTACAACTTTTTTTTTTTTTAGGTAACATTACTAAAGCACGTTCTGTTCTGGAGCAAGCGAGGCATCGGAATCCTCACGTTGAGCTATTGTGGTACTTTTTATTTTCTCTTTGTTAACATAAATCGTTTACATGGTGAGAATTGTTATCGATGATTATAGTTTAAGTTTGTTCAGCATTTAAAGTCTTTTTTTACTACTTTTTCACATAGGCTTGAATCCGTTCGCATTGAAATACGTGGCGGCAATAAAGATTTTGCTAAATCTTTGATGGCCAAAGGTTGGTTTTAAAAGAAGTTCATTTTTCTGCGATTTTTCTTCGCTCTACATTCTTTTTTTTATCTAGAATTTGTTGGAATAAAAATTAATGTTTGCATAAAAGAAATATGCATAAACTGTCCATATTTTGCATGAAATATGCATAAACATTGAGTCAAACTAGGAATATCAGGATGATAAAGTATTCGGTATATGAAAAAACATTCTCAGCACATTTTTAGGCGCCTATTATTTTTTTTCCAATTAATTAGTATTTAGTAAAAAGATGAGCGTGACAAAAATAGAACGTCAAAATATTATGAAGGTTCTTTTCTGATCGAAATCCAGAAGCCTCGAAGTCAGAAATTGTTTTATATTTTTGTGGATCTGGGATTCAAACGAAGAACAGTTTACAGTTTCAAGTCTAAAAAAGATTTGATAATAAAATTGCCTTTGAGAGATTAACAGGATCAGATCGAAAATCCTCAGCTACGAAACATTTTATTAGACGAATAAAAAGGAATGACATAGATCCTTCCATTTTTACAGGTCCAATGCGTCGGGTTTCTATAAATGTTCGTAAAACTTCAAAATATGGTCCAGACATACTTATTAAGTATTATGTAATAAACAAAATAATTGAATAGAAATTTTATTATATGAAATTTAACTTAAAATTTGATTTTTTTATGCATGCGTTAACTTGAAAGTAAAATGTGCGTTTTAGCTTTGCAAGACTGTCCAAGTTCGGGCCAACTATGGGCAGAAGCAATCTTTATGGAAACAAGGCCTCAACGAAAAACAAAAAGTGTTGATGCCCTGAAGAGATGTGAACATGACCCTCACGTTCTCTTAGCTGTATCAAAGTAAGTGCAAATTGATTTTCTTTTATCGCAACCATTTTTTATGTCTTCTTAATCTCCCGAAGGATATTCTTTGTCACTCTCCATTCCCTATTGTATGCTCTGGGCTCCATTCTCTTTTTCGAATACTTTGCTCTGGACCTCACACTATAAAATACCAAAGTATTTTACAATAGATTGTTTTGGAGCGAACGCAAACTCAACAAAGCACGTGAGTGGTTTAATCGGACTGTTAAAATAGATCCAGACTTCGGTGATGCTTGGGCATACTTTTATAAGTTTGAATTAGCTCATGGAACTGAGGTATAGCAACTAATATTTTTCTTAACGTTTTAAGCTTACTATAGTTTAAGTATAGTTAGATATTTTTTATGAATTTACGTAGTTTTTATTAGAGTTTCTTAAAACCTATTTTTAAATTCAAAAAGTTGTTTTTAAAACTATGTCTGCGCTTTATTTATAAACCAAAAAATTTCTTCATGCAGGCGAATCAAAAATCTATAATGGAACGTTGTGTGAAGTCTGAACCACGCCATGGTGAAATGTGGAACCAAGTTGCAAAAGGCACTAAAAATTGGCGTAAAAAGACAGACGAAATTTTACCGATTGTTGCAAGGACTTTAAAGCCTGTTGAAAATATTTGACAGTTTTAAATTAGTTAAAGCTTCTGATATGATGGATGAACCTGGTTGCTAATAAATTGTTATTTTGCAGAAACACGAAAATGAAGCGCTTTTCTAAATGTTTAAATAACAATAGAATTATTTTAGGAAGAGAAAGCTTTTGGATTGGCTGCAATTTTGATGGACAGAGACAATTTTGATGGATATACAAAATATTGCGTAGAATTTCTCCCATCCGCAGTATGAAAAATAAAATGGGTAAAACGATTCCCTTCCGAAAAGTTTTTCTCATCTGCTCGTCTTTCTTGTTTAAAGAATTCGATTACAAGAACAAGAAGTTTGAAAAGTTTTGTTTTGTTTTGTTTTGTTTTTTATTGTTTTAAGTTCTCACTATCAACTTAAAACGTCAAATTGTTGCGTCGGCTAAAACATTCTGAGACCCGGCTTGAGATATGAATTAATGCCGGCTCGTATCAAGATTTCTATATGCTAACGTCACGTGATGAGAAAACATATTCGGCACCTTCTTTCAGAACAGAGGTGCCGAATATGAACAGAATTTTCTAAAACTTTCATGATAAAAAAAAAATAATTTAATGGTTTAAAAATTTATGTTGAATACAAAAAAGATCATTTTAAATGTCCAAAATATATCCTTAAAAAGAACAAAGGAAAAACGATTTCTGAACTTGTGGAAAATTGTGTATTGAAAGAAAAAGGTAAGTTCCCTCGATTTTAAAAATTCAAAAAAAATAAAAAATCATCCTCAACTAAATATGATGAACTTTATGTAAGAAAAATTTTGATTGGTGCTTCGGTGGTTACAATGACAATTTTTGGGCTTAAGAAACTTTGTCTAAAAAGTCTCAAAATAGAATGCCTTCAACCTCCTCCTCCCCCTCCCCCTCCCCACGTCTTCCGTTCATGTATTGACATGGTTCAAACTTAACAGTACAAATTTGTTGTAAATATCGTTCAGCAGGCAAATCACATGAAAGAAGTTCTGAAGCGAAATTCTGAAAAAAAATAAAGTTTCAACATAAAAGAAATTTTTTAACTGGAAGAATAAAAATTCGACTTTAAAAAAAAATCTTTTCTTTTGAGCTTTAAAACTTGGTTGTCTCCTCCTTTAAGCTTTGAAATAAAAAACAAATTAATGTTTAAATAGTTCGAATATATAAAATACTCTCTGCGCTTGAAAAAAAAACAACGCGATTACATTTATAAATAAAGCATAACGAAATAAATGATAAACGAAGAACACATCAAGTCGAGGTAAAAGGTGTTTATGGGTTTTTTTAATCGCTAAACTTGTTTTCAAATTTTAACTCGAAAAATAAGTGTTTTTTTTTCAATCGTTTGTTTATTGTGAACTTGTTCTGGTTTCTGTTTCTGCATCGTTAACCGTGTTTTACAAAAAATTGAAAATTTGATTAAAATATCAGAGATTTTAACATGAGGAGATTGGGTAGAAAATGTTTTTTGAAAATCTTTTAACAATTACTTCTCAAAGAAAATGTTTATAGTTTGTTGAGTGTCTTTTTCTGATGCAGCTTAACCAGCTATTTAAGGACTATTTTGAAAATACAAAAATATTTATGAGAAACGTTTTATGAAAATGCAATAAAAAGAAAAAAGGGAAGGGGGGTTGCTTTGTTTTTGTTGTCTTTTTTGTTTAAATTTGAAAACGAGAAAACATTTCACAATAAAAAAAGAAGCATAAAATGGTTTCAATATCGTTTCAAAAAACTTTCAATATGGAGGGTTGGAGTTCTTTTTTTTGCTTTTTTAAACCAAAGATTTTTTTATGGAGGCTACGAAGGCGTGATCAAGATTTATTTGGTCAATCTTAAAGTCGCTTGTAAGTTTAAAGTCACTAGTGTGTTTAAACCACTAAGTTATTTCTTCACTTATTGATTTACCAATTTCTACAAATAACTGGTTTTACAGTCGCAATCTGTGAAGTCAAAATGAAGTCAAAAAAATAATCCTATGATGGTTTTTCATTTTTTTCTTGAACAAAATAATCAAAACATTTCCAAGAAGAAGACTGCAAAAATAGTTTAAAAATAACTTTAAAAGTCCACAAAAACAATTTTTAGATCCACAACTGTCTGTGTTAAACAGCTTAAGATGATCACAAACCATTACACCCGGAAGATGATCACAAGCCATCACACCTGAAGTCCAAACGCTTGTGAAAGTTTAACAGCCCATAAAATTCAAAATTTCGAAAATTAGTTTGTTGAATCCAGAGAAGAAGCAGAGAATCAAATTTATGAAGACAATCCCTAGTTCAAAATATGCAAAAGATCAAAAAAAGTTTAGGCACCAGACCAGAAAACTACATCATTGTCAGTGATTATGAGATTTATAAGTATCTGTACTTAGAAGAGCGTGTCAAGAAGCGTCTAGTTTCAATTATAATAAAAAACAAGGTCATGACATATTCTAAGGAAATTTGGCGAACTTGCATTATGCACAAATTATGTACGATTATCTATATAAAAAAATGATCTAAGAGAGAAATGTACAAGCTATAAAATCAAATTTTTCTAGGCGACATACAAGAGAAACATTAAACATCTGAACAAGACATGTGCTACAATTTGTCTAAAGTAAACCTAATCAACATGGGGCCCTCCTATTAACCGTCATCAGGATGCTAACCCGGACGAGGGCATGCCTACTCCGTCCAGGGTCTCCTCAATGCGGAGTAGACATGCATCCATAAGGCAATTAACTGGAGGACGGTAAACTACAATACATTTGTTGAAAGTAGCCGAGAAAAGTGGGGCCAACCTGTTAACTTCAAGCGTAGATTGCACTATGGTGATAAATACCTGATGTTAGATGTAAATCTATTAACTTTTTTCTATTCTTTGGATTGCAAAAAAAAATTAACCTAATTCTAATTTTATTCATCTTTGAACAACGCCAAGTTAAAACTGCGATCACACTTGATTACTTTTCTCCTTCTCATTTTAGTTAAAAATGCTTCAATGAAATGAATAATTTTGCAATAATAAACGTTCATAAAATTAAGAACGAGAAGAAAATAAATATTTATGCTCAAACAACTCAAAACGAAACTTTGTAAAATTGCCAACTTAGAAATGACCAGCGAAGTAAATTACTAAAAACCTGCTAAGTAAATTAGGGAATGCGAAAAATTTACGTAAGTAAATTAATTCAATAACCCCAAGAGAGAATTTTTGTAATATTGTAAGAATTATGTTATTGTAAGAATTATCTTATAAAAATAAAAAATATTATAAACAGCTAAGATAAAAATATATTTAAGCCTTAATAGGCTTTTTATTGCATTTGAGAATTCTTCAGAAAATCTGAAAAAAGTTTGCTGTTATTATCGTCACTTTCGCGAAAGGAAAATTTTTTCCTTCCATAAAAACGAAGAAAAAAGTTGGAATTTTTAAGAAAAAGTACACGAAAGAGAAAAAAACTGAAATAAATGTACTTCTCATGCTCAAGGTATAAAATGTTCAAAATGAGTGCAGCTTCCTTTTTTTTTTTTTATTAGAAAACTGAAAGATCGCCTCAATGATCTTTTGCAAAGATCGGTTATTAAGAAGAGCGTTTTTTGAGAACTTGGATTTTTATAATTGAGGGTTTCCTCTTTGTACCTGTTTTCGCATAAAGATTTATTTACCAAAGTATTTATGTAATATTTATGTAATATTTATGTAGCATTTTAAAATTTTAAATTGTTTTAGTTTTTTTTCTTTACTTTTTATTTTCTTTTATTTAAAAAATTTTCTTAAAACTTTTTTAAGTGATTTGTGAGATGAGATGGTATGAGATGAGATGAGCCTGACTCAGGAATTTTCAATCAATGTTAAAGAATGTACAACCTCTTCTAGCAGTCCTCAGAAGGTGAAAGACAACTACAAGCAATCTTTTAATGACGTCTACGACGAGTTTTCTCGGTTTTTAAACGACGACCTCATAAATGATGAAAATATTGCCGATAACGTTTTACATAAAGCAAATAAAATCGAAGCTTTAATCTGTGATGAGTTGAAGGAGCGTGAAGAAGATGAAGGAATTTTCGTCGAAAAGATGATTGCTTCCAAAACTGCTGAGAAGCAGTTTATGAACTTTAAAAACTTAGGCAAACGTTTCTCGTGTACTAGTGAAGAAGCAGAAGATGGCGATAGTGGTTTTCGTGATATCACAGAAGAGGATTCGGATTCTGAAAACCTGAATAAAGTTTTTGATGCCGAGGATGACGACACATGTGTTAAAAACATTGTAAGTGATTTTTCAGATGACGATGAAGACACATTAACATTTAAAATGCCAGTTTCCGCTCAGGAATCTGACTCTGTAGATGCATTTAATACAAAGGAGTGCAAAACCAGACGCAATGAAACGATGAGTATGAACCTACTGCGCTCTACGATTAGTGAGTTGGAGCGCGCACTTTACGATAGTAACTGCTTACTTGCAAAACGTGACGAAGAAATAAATGATTTGCGTGCTCAAAACACTCGCTTAAGTTGTAAACTGCGCGAAGAATTAAAGAATCACATGCAATTAAAGAGAGATGATGAAGTGTTAATTAAAGAAAAGGACCAAGAAATCAATCGATTAAAGAGCGAGATTTCTTTAATTCTTCTTGAATCAAAAGATGTTAATAAAACAAACAATAGCAAAAAATTTAATGAGACAAACGAAAGTTGTCTTGTGTCAGCGAATTGTTCAAAAACCGATGATCTTGAGAATAGTTTGCTTCACAGTCCTCCGTGTAAAAACTCTTCAAATCCAGAAGATTCTTTTGTAAACCGTCGATCGGTTGGGGGGGAAAAACATTTTTCCTCAAAATGTAAAAATGTAAATCAAAGTTTGACGTGCACAAATGAAAAATTATGTCTTAAAGAGAAGTCAAAGGTTTTTCCAGAGAAAACCTGTAAAATAGAACGTCAAGCCCACTCGCGCATGAAATTTATGCGAGACGCTTTTTTCTACTATATGATTGGTTTTCATGCTGATGAACAAATGAATGCGATTCTTGCGATTTTAGACTACGGAGATAAACAAAGAGACGTAGTGTTGGAGGCGCACAAAATGAAGAAGCTTGGAAAAAAGTTGAACGCAACGAACGTTTCTAGTAGATATTTGACCTTTGTTCAAGAAGAAGGCGCATAGAAAACTCGTGCATGTAAGAAAACGCGCACACAATGATGGATTTTTTTTCATTTTTAAAATATCCCTAATAAAAGAAGAAACAGCTTGTGCCGATGGAAAATAATTTTATTTCTTGTAAATGTTGTAAGATATTTCAACTGATGACTAAACTTTTATATGATAGTTCAACTGATGACTAAACTTTTTTATGATATTTCAACTAATAACTACATTTTACTTATCTAAGCAGCTATTGAAGAGAAATTTTTTCATTATGAATAATTACAACTATAATCGTTAACGAATTAGTTAAAAAAAACTTCATTTGAGCCGTAAAAAAACTCATACCATAAAAATACCTGACTATTGATCGGCTTGAAAACAAAATCTTCATTACATAATTTTAGTTAGCAAAAATTATAACTTGAACAGCAAAGAAATGATTCTCTCACCAGCTGAAACCTCTCGAGCTGTTTACTTTAAAGCTACATAAATATATGGGAAAGGAGGGGGAGAGACAGTTCTCACAAACGACGTAGCGGCAGGAGTTCTTATAATTGTTAATGCCTAGTTACGTTTTATTCTGAAAATCACCAGTAAATAAAACAAATAAAAATACAACACAAATAAAAATATAATTCCATATAACAATATTTCAACACAAAATTTATGCATAATCACGTTTCTAAGCACGTTTTTCTCTTTTGCATCAACGTATTTTAAAATAGAAACTGTAATTACAGATGCGAATAAAATTCGGTGCAAATTATATATGCATTTCTAAATGAACGCTGATGTAATTAACAAACCATGACCTTTTTCTTTATAGGCTTCCGGTTGCTTTAGCTACAGGGGTTGCACAAAATAATGAACACAACTTCAAAAACAAACAAATTTACTCTAATTAAAGGTAGGACCTCGCCTATAACAGTTATAGACGAAGGAGAGTTGGTTCTGTGTGGAACTGAAAGTTATGAGTGTTTTTATATATATCAATGGACTGCTCTGAGAATTCTCTGAGGAACCTCTGAGGATTTTTTAAAAAAGGGTCTAAAATAAAAACTCGATCCTCTACCCAACTTTAGCAGGAGAAGAAGGAAGTTAGTACCACCAAGTTCATTGGTATTCATGTTTTGCTTTTTTTTTTTGTTGATCCTGGAACCATCCTTCATGAAAATCATCTCCCACTTTGTTGCTTTGTTTACTTAAACCATTTTTTTTTTTGTGTCTATCAAAGTCTTAATAAAAAATATATTAACAGTGACTAAAGTGATAATCGTTAGCAGTTTTCTGTTTTTCTAAAAAATGATCAAAACTGAATTAATTAATAAAATAGTTGTTCTTTTTTTGTAACTTGTTGGCTTGTGAAGAAAATAGAACGAAAGTCAGTTTAAAACTTTGTGAGGCTCTTTTTTTTTTACTCAATATTCTCGGTATATTTTTTAAATGCACTATGTTAAATTGGCAACAAACTATTGCCAAGACAACCAGTTTGCTCAACTAATTAACTACTCGTAAAGGTGGAACTTTAAAAAAAAAATGTCAACAATTTAAAATAAACATGGCTCCTTTTTGATTGCGTTACACATTTATACAATGTTCTAAATTAACGTCTTTCATAAATACTTTTATAATTACTTTCATAATTACAACTACGCTTTTGTTTTGTTTTTTTAAAGTTCATTCACACTTTAGCGAATGAACCTAGACAAAAGAAATTTTCAACATAAGTTTATAATTTTCACTCATTCAAATGAACTACTCATTAAATGATGAAGAAGGCAGCCGAAACATAAAGTGGACCATGAAAGATAAAAACAGTCACACAATTATAATTTAAATTTGTTTTCGCAAAAACAAGAAACTCATTAAAATTTACATTAATAAAATAGAAATGGTTCAATTGTTTCGCATCGTATTGTAGCGGTTTTTACTGACGACTCGTTGAGCGTTAATTAAATGAAAACTGGCTAAATCTGTTCAGAGAACCATGAATCAGAGGTCGAAATCAAAACACTAAACAATCATGTTAAATAAAAATCATTGTAATTGCTGGGAATAACACCTGGAATAAAAAAAATCGCACAGAAAAAAGATTGAGAAGTCCGAAATTTCAAAAGAGTGAGAAGTGAATTTTCGGGTATGAATTCTAAGAGAAAGAGAGAGTGAATTTTAGATTTGAATTAATATATATATATATATATATATATATATATATATATATATATATATATATATATATATATATATATATATATATATATATATATATATATATATATATATATATATATATATATATTAAGGTGGGTCGAAATGTAAAAAATATTAAGTTGGAGATCCTGTACATGTCTAAAAAGTTGCTTTTTGATGTACTCGTTTGAAAAAACCTCACTTTTTATTTTATGGACAGTGTCTACTAGTAACCAGACTAGTCTATGGATAGACTTATAACACAGACATAGACAATTCTGTATGTTGTAATGGACACAACAAATGTTTAATTTTTTGTCCTTGTTGTGTCTATCAAATTTTTGATGGTGTCCTAAGATTGCTCAGCTAAAAAATAATTTTCACTTCATAAGTCTACAAAGCATAATTTTTTGTCTATTTGGTGTCTATGATTTTGTCTAAATTTACTTGATTTCATAAAACCAGAAATATTGATTTTTGCCAATAAAATCTAAATTACCCAAAAAATCCCTTAGAAACAAAAAAGAAAATATACGATACATTATGTTTGAATTTTATTTCATGGTAAAAATGACTTTTATGGTGACAAATTTAAAGTGGTGACAAATTTTAGGACGGAATATGACAATAATGTTTACACAAATAGTTGATTTTCCAAAATTTAGATCCAATCATAGTCAGATTCACAGTCTGAGGATAGAATGTTAAGAAAAATCCCAAACTGGAGAGGGCATTTTAAAAATAAATTTTCACGCACATTCACTGAGAATTGAAAAACAACTGAACTGAGTAATTAAAGAACTTCAATTGAGCACAAAATAGTCCATTTTGAGGTTTTTAAATAGACATTAACTTTTTAATCAACAGCACACGCTGGACAAAAAATTAAAAAATGAACTTCTGTTAGAAAAATTGTATTTTTAATTTTGTGCTCGTTTTCAGTTTTTGAAACGATGCTGCAGTGAAAATTTAATTACTCGTTATAAGTCCAAATTATATATGAAATAGATCTTCTATACCTCATTAAAAAAATCGAGATTGTTCATTTAGTGTCCGTTTTTAAAATGATTGTCTAGAAAGACAAATATTTTTTATAGACAATTCATTTTTGATAGTTGTAATTAAAATTGTTGCAATTAGTGCTTTGTCGAAGTCTATTTTTGTCCTTTTATAATAAGGCCATTAGAGATTGTCTGGTTGCTAGTGTCTACAGGTCCCAACTCTGACTAGAAAGACTACATAAATACCTAATGTTAGTGTAATGTATTGCAATGTATTACAAATTAAAAATAATGTAAACTGTAACGAATCAATGTTAAACAGCAACAATACAAAGTTGTTTAACCTAACTGTTAATAAAATCTTTCTTGCTGTCTATTTTTGGTATCTCTAATCTGGATTTCTTACTCTGTAACACCATGCCATGACGGGACTTTCTCCCATAAACTTTACAGCTCGCAGCGCTAACGTCTTTAATTGTTCTCTCTACTGCCTGTGAATGACATGGAACATCGGGCAGTAGTATTGGATGTGTGTAAGTAAGTTGATCATTTGAAAGGTGTGATAGCATCGGAGGAGATGTAACATTACTCTGGTCCCAGTCAATCATGTTAATGAACGATGTCGCAGCCAAATTTAATGTTATATCCTTCTTATCAAAGACGCGAACCGGTATGTTACTATTAGTCTGCTTCTCTCTTGCTCTTATTATTTGTTCTACTGAAAAACGACGGACTTCCATATCACTATCACTAACTGCAGCTAACAGAATGTTTTCAGCATGTGCAAAGTAGCAGTTATTTTCGAGAACAGGACGAACCACAGCCTGATCTAATGCATCAAGTTCCTGAAACAACTGAACTAAGTAAAAGAAGTTGTTAGCACCATTTTGGCAAGAAGAATTTGATTTGATTTTGAACCAAGAGGGTCCGTAAAAGTTCAAAATGAAATGCGTTACTCTTCTGAGAGGTTCAGATGCCACCTCTCTAGACATGTAGAGACGCAAAATCCTGTTCGCTTTCGTCAACCACCGAGCATGACTTATATTTCCAGGTAAACTCTTCTCGAGGAAATCAATGTCTGTAGAAGCCTGACGTCCACGCTGTACTGCTAGACATGCTTTCAAAAAGTACAGTTGGTCTGTGCTAAGATCCTTCTTGACAGCTTCATCACAATCAGTAATGGGCAAATAATTAACGACAGGCAATTCATTCGGATCATATTCTAGAGCTGAGCTAATTGTACCTGTCGATGTGGAAGGTCCTGTAGTTCGAGCAAAATCCACGCCTGCCAAAAACCTTCTAAATGGCAGCTCGTTACAGTATAGAAGGCATACCAACCACTGTAATGGTCTACCTAAGTTCTCCTCCAATTTTCTTATGATTCCGTTGCTTTTACCTGTATTATTATTTGTGCCATCACACACAACACCTTGAATGCTTTCTACGGAGTTTGTCTCTATAATAACTGACATTAACTCCTTTGTTATATCAGCAGCTTTACTACTTTCAGGAACTACATGATCGATGTATATGTTTCCTGGATACGAGACAATACTATAGTGTTCTTCTTTTTTACTTCTTCTACAACCAAAACTCTCAACTAATGTAGCGTCTTGTTTTCCATCAAAGCCTATACAGCAAAATTCCTTATTGCTCTGCATATGTTCTTCAACCAGAGTATCTCTCCAGAAATTCCTTTGTCGACGTAGCTTTGAAGGATCAAGAATTGTTGCTGAAGACAACATACTGAGGTCTTTTAAAACAGCATTAACAATAAGACATGTATCTCTGTTGCTAATTTTGCATCGATCAACTGCTTTACATAATTCCTTGTACTTGTTTCTGTTCTGCACTGATACTGTCTCTTCCTCTGATGTATAATTACTTTCAGATGTGTTACGCTCATCCTCATCAATATCTTCCTCAGTTTCATTTTCAAAATCTTTGGACTGTGCTTCATCACACACTAATTTCATAAACTTGCGTTTTTGTCTCTTTTCCAGTGTTGCTGTCGTTTCTTTGTCTACTCCACCAATTATCATATTTCTAACAGTTTTCTGGTCAACCCAGAAATCCCACTCTATCAATGGAATTTTATTTGGCAGTGGGCACGTGCATAAGTTCCTATCTCTAATGCCCGAATCAAAGCATTTGCAGGTACAAATGTCAAATAACTGCTGAAAAGAATTCAACTTTTCAGTGAACGTGTCTGATGTTCTTTTTGCATCTGAATATTTTTCAAGTGTATGTACTTTATCCATAAGTCTTCTAACCCTAATGATTGTGCTATTCACTTCTATTGTGGGAATACTTGCTTTTGAATAAATACATTTCACTCTGTCTGCTAAAATTGAATATCTTTCTTGCAAGCTAATTTCTAATACTGTTTTCTGATTATAATAGAACGCCTTAATAACGTCTTCATATGATGGGATTTGATTTTCAGGAAGATCAACTAACTGTCCAAACAATGGATGTTTAGTTGCACTTCGTGTACACATAAATATGGATATTTAATATATTTGTCTAAAATAATAAAAAAAACTACAACAAGTTATGGTTACAATAAATAAAAGCTGTTAAAACAATTTTTCATAAGAATTTAGTCAATAAATATTCCAATATTTATACAGACTATAATATGTTTAGCCCTCTCATAAATAGGCCTACATGTTAAACGAAGTGATCTTTCTACAGTCTAAACTATAGCCTACTGTAGTATACATCTATATTAGCCTACTTGAATTTTACTATAGATCTATTATTGCAAAGAAGAAAATAAAATTACAAAATAATATATTAGATATTTTGCTTGTTTCTAAAAAATCCAGCACATGGTTTGTTGCTAATGTTGGTGACGTCACATGTAAATAACGTTATAAAATTTATTCCATTTCTTTTTTAGCACTTGTAGTTAGGTGCTAAACCATTTGCCAACGCATTTTAGTCCATGATTTATAGTTGGTACGTATTTAGACTGTACCAAGGAAATGGTTAAAATACATCAAATAAGGTAAGGCTTTAATCAAAAGTTGGGACCCCTAAACGTTTCATAAAAAATCTTTAAATATTATTTTCATACTGTACTGATGCCAAGACAACTTTTTATTCATGTACAGGAAAGATAAAAAAATTCGACCCACCCTAATATATATATATATATATATATATATATATGTTAAAATTGATCTTAAAAATAAAAAAGATTAGTTACCCAAAACTAATTTATATTTACATTAGAATCGAAATATATATTATAATCGAATATATATTATATGTTAAACATATATAGAGATTAGAATTGAAGAAATTTTTATTTATAACTCGAATTGAAATGTGTTTACTGATGTTTTTAGAAAGCAGAAAATGTAGAAACAATTAAAGTTGATCAATCCGCAATGCGTAGAGTTGTAAAGGCTGCTCCAATCTAAAAATCAATAAATAAAGTTTTTGTCTAACATTGATTCTCGATGATTCTCTAAATGATTGTCGTTGATTTCTCTCGGTTTGTTAAAATTATTTATTACATTATGTAAAAAATTTGATTTGGTAATGAGGGGGTTTGGTGCCGTAAAAAACGAATTGAAATGGTTGATTACTTTTGTGATGACATTATTATTACTTTTTAATAATATTACTACTTTGTTTCAATAATAATTTTGATTATAAATATATCAAAAGCACATGGTACCTTGTGTTGTTTGATCGAGACATTGTCCTCATTGGACCTCCAAATGGGACACTATCAATTAAATCCTAAAAGGGGTAACTTCCATAATTTCCCATTTGATTCTCTTAATTTTGTTGCTTTTGCTCGAAAAAAATATTACGATTGATATTTGTTTTAGTCATCGTTAAGATACTGATTTTTTTAACTTCATTTTAGTAATTTAAAACAAAATTCTTTCTCAAAAACTGTTTTACGATCAAAAACGTTGACTTTTTTGTTCTGACCTGCGATTGACCCGTCAAACGGTGAACTTTTGCTGGGATTTTTTAGTTTTCAGCATTTAACTTAAAAACTTTTTAGAAGAAGTTTTCATCGTGGGCTCCAATGAAGAAGCCATTTATGTAGTTGCATAACTGCATGATAACGCTTTAAATATTCTGTTATTGAAGGTAACTTTTTTATCGAATATCATCAGTTAGAGTATTGTTAAATTTAGCACTAAAACAAAATGACGCGCTATCCACATCAAAATGATGCGCAATCCGCATCAGGAATAAAAAACACCTTACTAATAACAACAGACTTTAGTTCAAGTCTGAGATTAAAATCATGAGATCAAGTCTGAGATTAAAATTATTCAAATCATGAGATTAAACAGTAAAGTTAACCTTTAGGGCGAGATTAACAGCAGAGAATTTTTATCAGCACTTATGGACACTCCCGCATTTGAAAAAAAAATACACAGCAACAAGAATTTTTCAACACAATTTTTATCAATACAAGAACCTGTAAAACTAGCCATAAAAAACAAATCCAAAAATATGCAGAAAATCCGCTCAAATGTGACGGAAACTTTTAAAGCAAAAAAATATTGGAACGGGAAATTGCTTTGTTGTCACTCTAAAAGTTGAATAGCTTTTTTTGATCTGCGATAATAAAAGTTTGACACGACAATAACAAGTGACAAGGTAGTGGTATAAATACGCATTTTAAAGGATGCAATCTTACCCAGCAAACTATCGCAAAGTGAGAAAAAAGCACAAAAGTTTTAACCGAAAACTTTTAACTTTAACTGTAATATTTTAGGTTCGTCAATTAATCCGAAAAAATTCCGATGTTTGCGCGATAAAATATCGGTAGAAGAGGCTGGATCCCAGAGTTACCAAACAGTTGTGTTGGTTGCCAGTTGTTTTATCTTAAATGGACAAATTTTTTTTTTAAAGTGTTGCCTTTACTAACTAGTTATTAAACTATTTTTTTTTTTTTTTTTTTTTCAATCTGGGTTGGCCAGGCAACCATTGAAAAATTTGGCTATTTTCAGAGTATTTATCTCTCTAATTCTGTAGGAATTTAGAGAGATAAAAATAAAAATAATAAAGCTAAAATGTAAAAAGAAAGATTTCAACTGGATTATCCTTTCTATAACTGGCGAGACTTTCATAGATAAAAATGCTTAATACCCCCTTATAAAGATAAGCAAAGAGATAGCGGGTTATACTTGTTGTGGTCGTCCTTGTTAAAAATAAATCTTTGGATAAAATACTAAAACTCAGATAAAAAAGCAGAAACACATTACAAAGTTGTAAATCACTTGATTATTAAAAAGAATTTACGAAGGAATTTTATCATTCTTTTCCTGAAATTTACCCTCTGCTTTCTTTTTTACAAACTTCATGCATATGTTAATGTAATTTACAGTTTTGCTTTATGCTTTCAGTTTCATACCGGCCATCGCCAGCCAAATAAACCGTGAGACGATAAATTGTCGATCAGCAAAAAAAGTCGTTAAAGCAAATTATAGATGTTGTATTTAAATTGTTAACCATGTATTCTTTTATATAACAAGCAGCGAGCCTAAAGATTACTGCAATTGTTGCATTTTGCTACCGGAGCCTTTTGCAACTTTTGGAGCTTTTTGATTATTGTTTTTTTATTATTTCATTTTAAATGGAAGGGAAGAAATGACATCACCACGGTGAGGCATTTGGAAGTCAATATAAAAAAGTTTTTTTTGTAATAGGGGAAAACCTCAATGAATGGGACAGTTTTAGCAAAATGCTTTTTAAACGTAGATAAAACTGTTTAATATATATGTTAAAAAATGTTTGACAACCACCAACTCTTGCTCAATGATATAGTAAAACAAAGAAATTGGATTTGCATTTGGCTATTGGTAAAAAGAGAGTTTTGTTGGAGCATGACATTTGTCCCATTCATTAAGTATGTCTCATTCAATGGGAAAAATAAAAACATTTTTAAAAATTACTTTTTACATTCGAAAACACAATTACATTAAATGTCATAACGGTCAAAGCGCTATAGGACGAATGAGTCGATCAGCTGAATTCTTGTTTCTTTGTAACAGGAATTTAAACATCCTTACATCGATGCTTCTATAAGAATCTGAGTTTGTCCCATTCAATACTCGTCCCATTCATTAAGGTTCTCCCCTACACCAATTTGATCCCTAAAAGCTTACTAAAAAAATCGCCCTCTTCGTCGGAATAAGTTAAATGAGTGTTATGCAAACTGGGATTTACAAATTATGTTAATTATGTTAATTATATTAATCATCTACGTTTGGATTTAAGTTTTATGAAATATTTGATTTATCAGATTTTAGCGCATTAGATTTCTTTTTCTGATATTTAGAGAACATCGTTTTAATCTTGGAATGCATTTGAGTTTTTTTACAAAACATTTGTATATTAATTGACGACTGATATTGAACATTCCGAATATTAAACACTTCAAATAAATTTAGAAAAACCTTTTAAAGGTATCCACGTCTTTAAAAGTTTACAGCGCAAACAGCTTTTCAAAAGAAAACTTCTCCACGTTTGCACTTTCTCTTTAAAAAAAAGCAAATTTCAAGTAACTGAAAAATGACCAAACATCAATAATTAGAATGGAAAGAAGAAAAAAGAAACATAAATTGAATTATAAGGGAAAATCTGTAGCACAATACTTGAATGCATTCTCATAAATTTTTGGGAACCTTTGTAATGTCTGGGAAAATCTTTAGTGTAAACTTTAGGGTATTCTTCTGGGTAGTCTTTAGGGCAAATATCCTTGAATCACCCTCTCAGTAGTGTTCTTACTCTCAGTTAGTGTACGTTTTTCTTTTTTCGCTTCGTTTATTTCATTTTTTATTTGTCCATAAATTATCATGTTTGAACATTTGCAATAACTGAAATTTTGTTAAAACAACTAAAAGTGTTAAAAGTCTAATATCTTTTGTCAAGGCGAGTCAAGAGTTGAACAAGACAAGTTTGAGCGCCTTTTCATTTAATAAGAGAAACTTGCTTTGAGCCAACATCTATTCAAGACAGACGTCAAAGGATTAAAGTTTGCGGTTTTGGTTGCTTTTATACGCACAATCCAGCCCGACGTAAAACGCTTTGAGTTTAGCAGTTTTTAGCTCCGGCTAGTGGTATTCTTGAGGACCACTCAGTGTATAGAGACGAAGGAACTAAAAGCATAAACTAATACAAGTGATTTGATCTTTACTCGTGATTTGGATGGTACATCTTGCGAGGTAAAGATAAATGTTTTAATTGAAACACAAATGCGAAAAATGAAAGATAAATGTTTTAATTGAAACATTTATCTTTCATTTTTCGCATTTGTAAAGATAAATGTTTTAATTGAAACACAAATGCGAAAAATGAAAATAATTTTTCATTTTTCGCATTTGTGTTTCAATTAAAAAAATAAAAAATAATGTAATAAAAAAAGTGCAAGAACAAAGTGCGACCTTAAAACCGAAAATTAGTTTAGTTCCAGCAGAGCTAACCTCATATTTGTAAAAAATTATATTTTAGCGTTTAATTAATGAGTACATTCCAAAAAGATCAGGCAATATTTATTTTTTACACATCTCCATTTAACTTTAAAATCATAAAACCTGAGTTATCTTTAAAAATATAAATCACATCGAGATATACTAAAAGCAAAAATTAATATATGCAAAATGAATGTGTTTTTTCAAAATATATATGTAGATATTTCGCTTCTTAAGAGCTGTTTAAAGTTTTATAGTTGGTGGATATTTATACTTCACCATATAAATTGTTGTTACAACAATTGTAGTTACACAATTGACACGCACAATTTCACTATTCAAAAAAAACTATTTGAAATCATTTTATCGATTCGGAATAACGGAGTTCAATGGAAAATCCGCTCAATATAATGATTCTCAGGTCATGAGAACCCAATCGCGGCAAAATACCAAAGACGGCATCTCTTTGTAGCGGGTTGACCATATCTTAGAAGGTTGACCACATCTCTTAACATAACGGAAACCGTATTAAGTATGACTTAACGTTACTTTGAAATCTAAAAAACGGAAACCAGCATTAAAAACACAAAGGCAATTACTTTTCAATTAAAACAAAGGATAATGACCTCGCACAAAAGCGCAGCGAGTTCTCTAAATTAATTAGTTGACCAGTTCGTTAACTTGATGGTGTTCCATTAATGTTCCTTAATGTTGTTTGTAATCAAAATAAATGTTACATTTTAAAACAACAAAACAATAGTTTTTTTTAAATATTTTTTTTATTCTCCCAAAAAAATTTAGTTTCATAAGTAAAAATCGCAAATCGTTTCATATTAAAAAAGTCTCCTACATTCTTTAATACGTTAAAATAGAATTCAAGTCGTTTCTTGTATATTAAACGATGTATCAGACACCATTTCCTTAACAAACGTTATGAATAACGTTTTTAAAAGTTTTCACATGTCAATAAGTATTCGGTCATTGAAATTTTAGAAGATGCTTACTTCAGATCAAACCTTTGATACTCCTATAATCTCAAACGATCTTTTGGGGTGTTAGTGGTTAGGATCGGAATTTCTTTTTTGTGTTCAGTTTTGGATCAATTGATAATCGATTGTGTGATCGTTATCTTTTTAACGGAAGACGAATTTTCGAAGAAGAAAACTTCAAAAGAAAAAAACATTCCAGGCTTTTGTTTTTAAAAGAGTTAATTGGTTGATTTGTTTTTGTGCGTTGGAATTATTTTAATACTAAAATAATTCATCACCGATTATCGTCTGACTGACGCATTTGTCATTTGTATTAACACCTTTGTTAATAAGTCGATATTGCATTGTCTTTACGTTTTTTAAGTGATTAGCTTAAAGTAACTGATCGTTACTTCAACAAATAAGTTATAAATGCATCAAGCGTGAGTAGTGTTTTCGAGTCACTTTGATGTCGGTTGTTGCAGCAATTTTAATTCTCTGCTGATGATTAATAAAGACGGCGTTGTTTTATATTGCTGATGTTGTTTTTATCATAATTAGTCTACTATTATGAGTGCTAATAATGTTTTTTACTATTATTATTGTTATTTATTGCAATTGCTATACTATATGATCTGCTCATCATTTAATTACTATCACCATATGATCAGATGGTCATTCATGGTCATGATGAGATTCCCATTTTTGTATCAGATATTTATTTTCTTTTTATGATCATGAGTGTGATGATGGATGATGATGATGATGATGATGATGATGATGATGATGATGATGATGATGATGATGATGATGATGATGATGATGATGATGATGATGATGATGATGATGATGATGATGATGATGATGATGATAATGATGAGGGGATGATGGTAAACATGCCACCACCATACTTACACTAAATCATACTTAAGATCAGCATCATATTACTAAACAAGGTTATTCTCATGATCATTGTCAGATCGCTTTTGCAATCTTCATTGTTTTTAATTAAAAATACAAAAAGTAAATTAGAAAACCGATCAAAGTAATTATCAAACTGTTTATATCTCTGCTAAATAATTTCTTGTCTGTTTTCCTTTTCGTTTGCTATATGATTTTTTTGATAAAGTAAAATATGAATACTAATAGCACAGTTTAAGTTTAAATTCTTCAAGAAATGCACTTCATAAGTACGAATATCTGAATTCATAAATATGCAAAAAAAACTCAAAATTTTCACAAAGTATTCAAATATACTTTGAGGTGCATAAGTAAATGAATTAGATTGTGATTGGTGCATACAACTTACTATGTACCACATGAACAACTAAAATATCTCAAAAAATTGCGTTAAAGAAAATTTCAGTAAGTAGCTTCAGCATTTTCTTTTAAACTCCCTCCCCAAACTCTCTGTTGAAACCCCCTGCCCATTTAAATGAATATAGACCCATTACTCATTGCAGTGAAAACACTGATATTTTTGATATCAGTGTTTTAAGTGCAATGAAAACTGCAAAACGCTAATATCAAAAGAAATCAGTGTTTTAACTGCAATTGTTAATGGGCCAGATAAGTGATGGAAAAAAAGAAACATAAGAAAACCTATGTTACTAACATATGAAGTCAACGTTTTGAGTTTTTGACACAGAGATTGATTAATAAAGACTTAGCTTATCCTCTGCTGTAGTTATCCTTCTATGATGAACCATAAACATAAAAAGAAAACTATAACAACAGTTCTTTTAAAATCGAGAATTCTTTAAATAGTAAAAAAGGTTTTTAATATTTTCTGTATTTAAGTGACTTTGTTGTAAAGAACAAAACGTAGACCAGCAGATCACTTGCCGACGTTAGTAACTCAGTTTGAAAAAATCATGTTTTTTACAAAACGAGTCAAACGAGTCTATTTACAAAACGAGTTTTGGTGTTCGGAAAGAACGTCAAATGTATTTTTCAAAACTATTTTTACAGGAACAAAATGTAAAACATTTTAATGATTTTTCAAAATCTTAAATCGAAAGCATAATAAATTGTCACAATAATGGTCAAAAAAACAATCCAACATATACTCAACAAATTTTAACAACATTCAATAATTAAAAGAGTCGTCAAAACAGGTGCTAACATTTCCTTTATTGTCTTCATTAAAATATTTACCTTTTACTGAGAACATCGCAGTGACATAAAGAGAGGAGGGTAAGTAAAAGTTTGATGAAAGGGTAAAGCCTTCGTAAATAAAAGCAAATCAATAAACAATCTGCGTAACGTCTGATGCAAGTCTTACTCTGAGACAAGTCTTAAAATTCAATAAAGTAATCTGAGGTGTTTAGAGAGTTTAAGTTGCATCCAGCAGATATGACGTTCTCAATAAGAAGAAAAGCTATAATATACCTAACAGAGTAATATCCTAAGGTACCACCAAATATTTAATATCCTAAGGTACCACAAAATATTTGATGATTAAGTACCATAAAGTAAAAATACCGAAAGTAGAAGTAAAGTAGAAGTTTAAAGTTCAAATTGACACCATCTAATTGTTTTTCAATAAATAAAACTTTGGGTTTTATTTAACAATTGCTTTAAACAACCTTAGGGGGAAAAAGTTGTTGGTGAAAGAGTTGCTGATTTTTATGCAAACATACCATTTTTTTAAAGACTTTGCGACAAATTTTATTTTTAAAACATTTTTAGAGTATTTTATCGTTGTTTTTTTTAAATCATTTTTTCCTTATTAATTAATTTTTTTTTTTCTTTTTTATCTAAACTTACATATCTTAACATTTAAAACTTATTTAAGAATAAAAAGTGCAGATACAGCTTTTATAGATGATAAAATAAAATTGGGGAGTTCAACAGATTTATTTTAAAGAAATAACATTCAAAATGCTGAAAACGCTCACTTTCTTTAGATGCATGTCCTGTTTACTGCAATCCCAAGTTTTTGTTTATTGTAACCATAGTATCAACGAGATAGTAGTAACAAAAATGCAGATATAGCTGTTATAGATGATAAAATAAAAAAATGAAAAAAAGAAAGAATAAATAGTAGAAATTACAATTACATTTACTAGAAAAGGATAATGTTCATGTTAAATAAACGCTGATGAACGTGTTTACCAAAAGTGCTTCTTGTTTGTGAATTAAAAAGAAATTAGGAAAAATAGAGCCTGTGTATATTTTTTCAAAACAAATCACAAATTGAAGAAAATAAAAACTTTAAAGTTGAATCTTATATAAAATCAATACAGTGAAAATAGACATTTTCACCGATTGATATGTAATAAGTTTATTTTATATAATTATCTCTTGTAAATGACTTTATTTTAATTTTGGTTTTAATTGAATTTTTTACCTAAAAAAATTTAAAGATTTAATTATTTCGTTATGAAACTATGATACAACCTTTTAATAGTCTATAATTGTCGACAAAACGAGAAGCAAAATTATCTGAGCATCATATTGTGATGCACTTTTCAATGCTGATAAGACCTCGCATTTGAGTATCTGGTTGTCGCGAAAGTCTAGCCATTTTGAGTAACTTGGTCATTGTGTGTTTATTGGTGAGCATATCTTGTCCTTCTTCTTTTTTATCTTCTTATTTTTTTTTCATTTTTTATTGCAAAACAAAAAACCATGTAACAGAAGATTTAAATAACAGAGCATTTCAGAATAATTACAATCTTTTCCAACTTTTTTTACATTAAGTTTACACATTTTCAGTGTAATCATTTTTTGATAATAATTTTTTGAAAGTTGTAATATAAATACTTACTGTAAATAGTTAATGCATTTATCTTTGAATTGTTTGGATATTTAAAAAGTCATTAGAATTTCATGAAAATGAAAGCAGCTAATTATTTAACCCTTTTAAATTGCAGATTGAAAACATTACTTAATCGTTACATTGCACGCGCATTGATAAAGGCGTACATTCGTTTTTAATGTGATTATCAACACAATAGAAACAGTGAATAGAACAACAAGAATCCTTTATTTATAGAGTTAAGAACATCGTCTCTAAATTTTAGTTAAACTGCGTTGATAGAGTGTTTGAGACGAATAACTTCAGTGAGAAGAGGATGCGCAATACGATAACTGGGTTGTTTCATCAATATATTATGAAATAAGTTAAAAGCAATAATATTTCAAGATTTTGTTAACAATAATAAGTCAAAGTTTCTAGTTTGATTTTCTAAGTAATCGCTTACTTCTTTAAGTCCACGTGCATCGTATAAAGGCTTGAGAACATCCTTAAATGTACACATTAGTCTTTTCAAATGTACACATTAGTCTTTGATAACTAATAGAGGGATGGCAGGTAGAAACCTGTCTTCCAATCATACATATTTCCTTTTCTTTTTATTTTGCATTATTTTTTGTTTTAAATTAAAGTATTTCAGCTGTGGGAAATGATTTTTGGATGATTCAAAAAAGGGATGTATCAGATTCTACGAAGAACTTTTGTTTTGAAACTAATATGTTATAAATTATTAGTTGTAAAAAATCTAAACGAAAAGTTAATTTTTCAGTTGATAAGTTGAAAATTGTAGGAGATGAAAATTTTATTTCATAATGTATATGTTTGATTTTTAAAGATTATTCTCGCTTCGTAAGCCAGCCGAAATGACATGTTACTAAAATTTATATATCTTTAAAACTTATCATAAGTAAACTGTGTATTAGAGAACATAGAGAGTACTAGTGGTGTTTTGTAAGCAAACGTGTGTTTTGACAAATCTCAATCTGTTTTATCATTTTTTTAATATTCATTTTTATGTTATTTTTATTAACAAGAAATTTCTGTTAAATTGAAAATGAGATTGATGATGGGGATCTCATCTTGCCCCTTCATGCCCCTTATATTTTTATTTTTTTTGTTTATCCTTGGTTACCATCATTTTTTGTTTTATATTATTTTAGAAAAGAAAAAAATGTTGTTAAAATGATAAATTTTCATTTACTTAGTATTTCTTTAAATTATTGATGTTCTTCACTTTAATTAAAAGTAAAGTTGAAGAAAATATCTTAGAAACAATGAAACTTTTATACTTATATATTTCAAAACTTAATGTTTGGAAATTATTTTAAATTTATATATGTATATGTATATGTATATGTATATATATATATATATATATATATATATATATATATATATATATATATATATATATATATATATATATACACACACGAGCAATTCTTCACACTTTTATACAATACTTTGTTCGTAAAGATTTTAAAATGTTTTGGATATTGAATTTTTGTTAGAAACCATATTAAGTATGATTGACTATAAAAAGTTGAAAGGGAAGTTTTAACAATGGCCGACTCTTTCAATAAGTTACGTTATTTTTTATAAGGAACTTTGACCTAGGAAGAAAATGTAAAAAACTTTTTTACAATGTTTTAAAATGGTAAGAGTTTATTACATGTTGATGTCTGATCGATAATTATGAAGCAGAGGATTTTCAAATGAACAAAAAAAAATAAACTTAAGCAAGAAAATCGTAGATGTAATTAAAATAGTAACGTTTTGTAGTATTTAATAAAGATAGAGAAATAGTCTCTTAAGTAACTAATGATTGCGTTCAAAAAGAAGTTGTTTTCATTCCGCTATTTTAGAATTCACTTTCATCTTCTTCAACAGAAAACGCAACAGTTTTAGAGAAATTTCATATATTTGATTATATCGTATGCTTTATTTAATCACGTGAACTTTTTGTCAATTATTGAATCAATATTCATGAGTAAATGATTTTTTTGTCTTCGTTCATTATATCTGTTATTACGAATTAGCGGATTGTATTTTTTCTCCCAAAATTGTTTTAATGTGTTTGTTTAGATCATTTCATGACACATTTTGTTCCATTTAAAAATACTGAAAAGAAGACGACATTAAAACCGAAAAGTAAACGACAATAGGTTTCATAACAGAAATGGAAAAAGGCGTAGTATTAAAAAACTTTCAAGATGGATCAATCATCATTGATACGTTGCATTTGAAGGCAGAGGTAACCTAATAAATATTTTTAAAAAAATGCTGACGAGTTAATCACCTTATTTTTGCTAGCGGTTATTTTTATACTAACGGTTATCAAAAATTATTATTGACATCTTCAACATGACAAATCAAAGTGAGTCAAATTCACTCTTGCAATTTTTCTAGAAACTACAGAATAATAATATAAAACTTGGAAGGACGGCAATATCCTGATCAAAACGGCCCTTTTCTTGTCTGATAAATATCGGATTTTGAATTTTTCCGATCAGAAGAGTGTGAATTATGCTATTTTAATGTAACACTATCAACGCTGATAGGATCTTGTGGGCGTCCTAACGGACACAAAATTATGAATCTTTATCACGTAATGAACATCAAACCGAAGTGCACACGAAAAATTGATAACTATTAGTGATAACAAAAAATTGATAACTGTTAGTGAAAAACTGATAACTATAAGTGAATGAAAGCACAACAATTACAAGTTTAAACAAATAGCTAATATAAAGTGAATGAAAGCACAACAATTAGAAGTTTAAACAAATAGCTAATATAAAGTATTTTAAATTAAAAAAAATATTAAGTAATAAAAAAACCAAAAAAACTTGTATCTATACCAAAAAAATATTAACAATTATACAACCGAAAACCAAAAAAACCAAAAAGCATAAAACCAAAAAATATCAATTGTAATGAAAAAAAAAAAAAAATTACTAAAAAATTTGCTATTAATCAAAAAAAAGTCATTACAAAACCAAAAAAAATTATTTTAAAACCAAAAAAAAAAAACTGTTATAAAACAAGAAATAAAATTTTAAAACTAAAAAAATATTATAACAAAACCAAAATATGGTAAATGTTATAAAACCAAAAAATATTAACTGTTATAGACAAAAATATTAATATAAAAATAAATTATATATTATAATAAAACCAAGAAGGAATATTATAAAACCAAAAAATGTAATGAAAGATAATAAAACCAAGTAAAACAAAGATAATAAAACCAAATAAAACCAAGAAAAATCATTAAAAGAAATATCAGCTGTTTTAAACAAAAATATTATTATAAAATATATCATAAAAAAAAAACAAGAAAAATTATTATAAAACCAAAAAGTATCAATTGTAATGAAAGAAAAATATTATAAAACCAAAAAGTATCAATTGTAATAAAGAAAAATATTATAAAACCAAAAAATATTACTATAAAACCAAAAAATATTACTATAAAACCAAAAAAGATTATTTGTTATAAATCAAAAATATTATTATAAAACCAAAAAATATTAACTGTTATAAACAAAAATATTATTGCAAGATATATCAAAATAAAACCAAAACCAACTATTATAAAACCGAAAAATATGAATTGTAATGAAAGAAAAATATTTTAAAACCAAAAAACATTACTATATAACCAAAAAAGATTATTTTTTACAAATCAAAAATATTATCATAAAACTAAAAAAAATATTAATTTTTATAAACAAATAATTGTAATAAAATTTTAAAAAATGCTATAAGAAAACTAAAAAATATTAATAGTTATAAACAAAAAATAATATCATAAAACAAAAAAATTATTACTTGTTATGAAACAAAAAATATTATTTGATATAAAATAAAAAATATCAACTATTATAAAACCAATAAAAAATTTATATTGTTGTAAAACCAAAAGTATTAAGTGTCATAAAGTAAAAAATATAATTATAACAATAACAAAATATTTTAAGTAATATAATACTGAAAAATTTGAAATATTTTTCAAAACTATAAAACCAAAAAAGATAAATTAATATAATAGAAATATTAAAAATATAATGGTACTATAAACCAAAAAATATTAATTAATATATATATATATATATATATATATATATATATATATATATATATATATATATATATATATATATATATATATATATATAAAGTATTTAAATAAACTAAAAAGTTTAAGTAAATTTAAACCAAAATATATTATCATAAAAACTACAAAATATTACATAATACAACACCTATAAGTTAAAAAAAAAGTAAATCTACCTGTTGAATCACACAAGAAATCTAAAGTAATGTTATGGCATAATAAAACAAAAAACATTAGTTATTTTAAAACCAAAACAATTTAAGTATTAAGATAACCTAGAAACTATAAGTACATTTTTAGTTTGTTTGGTTACATGGATTCATAATATATAATGGATATATTTACATATTTTTGAACTCATGGGGTTTGTTAACCTTATTTCCATATTTGGTCCTCAAATTTCCTTATCTGGTCCTCAAATTTCAAATAATGTTGAAAGTTTTTGAGTTTTTAAAATTTAAATATTATCAAACCAAAAAAAATTTAAGTAAACTTAAACCAAAAAATATTAAGTAATACCTGTAATTTGAAAAAATGGTAAATCTACTTGTTGTATTCCCCTCTACTTCCCAATAAATGTAACTAAATTTGTCAAACTCAGAAAAAATGAAATGGTTTACACAATTAGGAAAAATAACTTTACAAAAGAGTTATAAAAATCAAAGTTTTAAGTTAATGAGATTTTATATATATATATATATATATATATATATATATATATATATATATATATATATATATATATATATATATATATATATATATATATATAAAATCTCATTGGTTTAAAACTATGATTTTAATAACTCTCTTGTAAAGTTTTATATATATATATATATATATATATATATATATATATATATATATACATACATACATATATCTTCTTTTTGTTTTGTAAACCATTAAAAGATGTCGTGCTTTCTTTCAATTTAGAAAACTATATATATATATATATATATATATATATATATATATATATATATATATATATATATATATATATATATATATATATATATATTAACCTTTAAGTACTCTGATGTAAAAAGGTTCTAAATATTCACTTTATACTTTATAGAAGTGAGATACTTAGAAAGTTACAGTAGAGTATACTTTTAGAATCACAATATCTTTTTTACTATCTTCTCTATCCTGTATAACCATGAATATGATCAACATCTAAAGATGTCATGATCAAATGCTTATCATCTTGTGGTGATATGATGCTTAACTGAGCTCACAAAACTTTTTGTCTTTAAGTCAAGAGACAAAAAGTAATAAATTTGATTATTCTAATGGTAAAGGATTTTTGTTTACAAATTGCAGTATCTTCATATACATATATTCTCCTTAGATAAAATTGAAACTCAGTCTTGCATGCATAATATACACTTACATACCATCCCATTTCAAATTTATGTTCAAATGGAACTTAAATTTATTATCCATAGCTATTAACTCTGATATGTAGTTTAAAACTTCCATTTTATTGCAGGAAAACACTACTGTGTCAACTAAACTAAAGTATTCACTAGAGACTCTTCATCCTTTCTCCGTGGCACAGAAACTCCTTCTAAAATCACGCTTTTTTTTACACATTTTGAAAGATTCAAATGAAAAATCCTCAAATGATTTATTTCATTGTACTTGTGAAGCAAAGTAATGTCTAGATGCAAAGTCCATAAAGACCTTGTTGAAGAAATTTGTCTTTTTCAACTAGATAACCATTCTGAAGCAACTAAACGTTACATGTTTACTAGAAGTAGTCTTACACGAATTGTTTTACATCTCTAACTAACGCTGTCGGTTCGGTGAGTAATGACCCAGCCTCAACTGTTAAATTTCAAACCGTACGCATGCGTAGTTTTAGGAAGTATTTATTGATATGAAAAACTTCAGTTGACCCAAGATAAGATCTTTCGCGTAATTGAAGACACTAGTTGTAATGTAGTATCGGGGTAAATCAAGGAGGTCTAGTGCGGTACTAACCCAACCACCTTTTTCCTCAATTAAGTTATTTAAAAGCAGAAAAACTAAAGTGTGTAACGAGCTATGAGATGTTTTTATAATAATAGAGAACTTGTATTATGTAAAATTTTGCAGAATATGAATCAGAACTTTGTCTTGTTCCTGATCTCACCTTTTGTCTTATCTGGCACTCACCATTCTTTTATATTACCAATGCAAATCATTAAACGTGAAATAATTTTTAAGAATAATGGTGGTTGGAAGGTTAACGATGGTTTCTTATTTTTGTTAGCTAAAAAAAGCCATAAACCCAAACACAAATAAAGGAATGGGTATTATTTTGTTTTAACCTTTTATAAAAAAGTGTAAGATTTTTAGTATGTAGGATTTCTAAAGACCTCTTTTTCCTAAGTACTGCAAATTGTATGTTTTTTTGTATTTCTTACAAAAACAATCGCCAATAAAAGTTCTAATTCCATTCAATTTAAAATTCAACTTCCTGTATTTGTAACATTTTATATCAAAAAAAAAAACTTGTTTAAGTCGTAACTTCTTCGGATTGAATTGGATACCTTTTTTGACGCTTAAAGATATTTGATCTTGCAGATTCATAAACAATAATTGTATTGCATCTTAAAATTATATCATTTTAATGGTATGATAAAGGTTTTAAAAATTGCTTCAATCTGGTTGAAGCAATTAGGAGTTTATCGAGAGAATTGACGGGAGATCTACCATTTTGAGTATTGGTGTTAATTTCCGCGGCTTTTAGTGTGAAACGTTTAATTGATTGAACAGACTTTAAATGAAAAGGGGTTTTACGGCATTTTATAATTGAAAAGCTTTTTAATGCCCGAAAAAAATTACATTGCTTAAAGTGTATTCTATAACTTCTCATCTGAAAAGATTGACAAAAACTCACGGGCTTCTTTGATTTCGCCAAAACTTTGTATTTTTTGAAGATGTGAGAAAAAAAATCCAAGAGCAAACTTTAACAGCAAATGAAACTTGATTGAAAATACTCGTAAAAAAATCAATTACTTTTTAAAAATTGATAAGAATTGAAGAAGTACATATCAACAATAAAAAATGGCTTTTAAAACACTGCATAAACTTTCAAAGCGATGGTGATGCCTTGCAGGGAAATTTAGGAACGATAAAACCAAGCAATTTTCTCCTGTTTATCATTAACCAGAGTGATGCCAAAATAGCCGACAACTACACCACCAAACTTTCTGAATGTGATATGAGGCAAAAGATCTGAAAAGCTCAATTTGATTCAGCCAGACGTTGAAGAAGTTTTTAACAGTTATTTCCTGCAAAGCGATCTTTATGAAAAGACTGGAACTGAAATCGAAGGGCTATTCCATGGTTTTTGAGCACACTTTTTTCAGTGTCTTGAACAGATGGTTGATGAATCCAAGAAGGAGATGGAGTTCAATTGGAAGAATCACTTCCAAAATGAGCTTTTTTGCTAGGTGGGCAGAGCTTTGGGTTGCCTTCTTGGATACCCAGACTAAGTTTGAGAAATTCACCGCTCTGAGTTTCCTCTGCTGCTGGTCATGTTCAGTGTTGTCTGGGTATATTATTCGGAGAGTTGTTTGCTAACCTCTTGAAACACGGCTTGAAAATATGGCTCAAGGAGTTTGGTGGTTGCTACTTGATTGAGAGTTGTTGTCTGCTTCTTAATACCTGCATTTGACAAAGCCTGTGTTGATTTGAATTTTCTATGCCAGTCAGTCTGTACATACTTTGAAAAAAGGCTTTACATGTAAAACCACCTTAGGCTTGTGCGATTTGAACAGTTTCATGGAGATGCATCTTTACCGGCAATCACAGGTGCAATGTGCTCACTTAGTTCTTGATCTTGATCATGCAAGAAGCCTCTTATTCTCTCTGAACTGTGACTGTGTTCAGCTATTTAGACACCCTTTTCCAACAAGAATCAGACATTCTGAACATCTTTTATCTGCCGGCACTCTTTGCGGCTGATATATTTCCAAGGCCAAGACACTTTTCAATGTACAGGAAACACACAGTTTTCCGACAATCATCATATATTTAATCTTTGTTGGAGATTTGCTCAGAGAACAGTGGAGTTTTTCAGAATCCAATTCTATGATGTAATTATTAAAAGCTAATGCTAAATATAAATTGTTGAAAGCAGGAGATTATCAATCTTAGAAATTATATAGTATTTTTTTTTTTGCCAAATTAAAAATTTAAAACCTAAAAATTGTAAAATTATTGTTTATTCCATTTAAATAAATAATTAGTTCCTAAAAAACAATGGTTTGATTTTTTTCCTATACACATTTAGATCCGCATTAACACTGTAACACTGTAAAACTTTACTATCAGTCGGGTATTTTTGTGATACGTTACATTCTAACCAACGGTGATATTTGTCTTTTTTATAAAACAGTTACTACCATGACAACCGTAAAAACCCTCTCTTTGCACTCAAATGCCTCTTAACAAGACTCAAACAAACCGCATTGCCCCAACATTATCCAAACCATCAGTTTAAACATTTAAATTTGCGTTAACATTTTTACGTCAACTCTAAATTCTATGCATAATATTGCAGCCTTACTAAAAAACTGTTTTACCCTTTGTTTGAAGTTTTCTATGCATGTGGATGACTTAAAGTGAATCATAACAATATCTTTCAGTAAATCATCTATTACAGAGTTGTAAGATCTCAGTATCCCTACAGTCTCCTAATTTATATCAATATTAAAAGCTACTTTCTTAATAAGATAACGAAGAAACTTTACACTCTTTAAATTTCTTTATGTTCTCAAGCAATCCTTAAGAATTGCAGTTTAATATTTATTTGTGGAGTTTAAATGCAGCTGAACTATATAGATTTACAGTTCCTTAACTGCTTTTTGTGAGACTGTTAATGAGTAAATATTTTAGCAAAGACTTCAGTTTTAATAACGATCTAAGTGGAGGATAGTCGTTGCGATCCGTCAATGTTCGGAAGGTCTTGGTTTTTAGTCATTTTCAGGAAAGGCGTCACTAAATTGTTGCTGAAGTATGGGGAGCTAACGCCAATACTTCGATTTTATACCATAAAAAAGAAATGTTTAATCACTGTAAATATTCAGCTCCCCAAATGATCTTTGCTCATGGATACTAAAATTGTCTTAAAGCAATTAACAGAAACCATTTACAGTATATTTACATAACGAATTATTTTCGAACTCTCCGTCAAAATCGTCATTCAAATCGATTTGTCTTGCTATTTATCAAACTCCAGCAGCTCTCTGAACTCAACTCAACCGTTATTCTTATAAAGTTTAATAAAAGAGTGCCTCTTAAATTGCAACTGTTTTTCAATACTGTTTGCATTCTTGAAAGATATACACAAAGTACGGTGTCAACACTTCTACACTTACTTTATGTGCTACCAACCTTTACGTAATATTTATTTGATTGTTGAATACATAAATTTGATGTAACATGCTTTGCTAACCTATGACTTCAGGCAACTCATTGCAACGAGCAACGATGTGTTGGATCCATAGTCGTTCCTGACCAACAAAAGCTAGGTGAGCCAGAAGCGTCATCAAAAATTAAAGAAGAAGCACTGAATTTTCTTGAAGAATATTTTCAGTCAATACAATGGTATATATTTTCAAAGTACTTTAAATGCAAATCTCTTAAAACAAAGTTTTCCAAATGCCTATTTAAAGAAATAAAATAGTGTTGGTTGAACTTTATAAATTATTTTTCTTAAAAACATTTAAGCGTCAATACACCACAAAGCAGAGAGCGTGTTGCTGAAGTTGTGAAAGAAATTGACAAATGTGGATCCTATGAGTTGACTGAAATAGAGCTTACCTATGGTGCTCGTCTTGCTTGGAGAAATGCATCACGCTGCATTGGGAGAATTCAGTGGAAAAAACTGCATGTGTGTTTAAAGTTTTTGCAATTTCTTTATTTATTTTACTTAAAAGGCAAAGAAGGTAAAGATGTTTTTTATCTTTTGATGTTGTTAAACCAGAAAAGGTTGTTTTATCCAATAATCTGATGGTAAAAGAATTAAATATCTTTGGTTTCATGTTGTTTTGATATTTTAAGTATTAATCATTGTTTTTATTTTGCATTATTCTTATGAAGCTATTTATCACAGTTGCCATAGTTCTATTTAAATTTATAAGGGTAAACTCACAGATAGTTTCAAAGAAAGTGTTTTATAATGGCTCTTTTCTTTCTTATTTATTAATGCAAACAAATAAAAAATACTAAAAATAAGCAAATAGGTTGTAATAGTATTTTGTGTGTTTTATGTTTTACCATTTAGGTCTTTGATTGTCGCCATGTAACTAATGCACAGCAAATGTTTGAGTGCTGTTTACAGCATCTTCGGTTTGCAACTAATAAGGGGAGTGTTAGGTGAGTGAGTTTTTAAGTTTACTTTTGTTGTTCTGGTAATAGTTCCTCTGCATATAAAGTCATTTTTTTGAATATTTTTTATTTTGGTATTTAAAGATTTACAGTTGAGCAATATATTCTAATATGTAAAAGAAAAAGAAAAAAAAATAAAGATGCTTTGTGTTTTCTTTTTATTTGAGTTTTTTGATTACAAATGAAAATAAGAGTTGAAACCTTCTTACTGGTACGTAATATGTGTAACATTTTATATATTGAAAGGGCTGCAATTTCAGTTTTTCCTCAACGAAGAAACAATCGTGGGGATTTTCGCATCTGGAATGCGCAGCTGATAAGATATGCTGGGTATAAGAGAGATGATGGGACAGTTATTGGTGATCCGTCAAGTGTAGAAATCACAAAAGTAAGATTTTAATATATTTTTTAAAGATATGCTAAGAAATATGTACTTTTGCATTGAAAGAAATACAGATTCAAAAGAAAAATTGCCATTCATATTTCTAGATAGCAGAGAGTCTAGGTTGGATTGGTAAGGGAACAATGTTTGACGTACTTCCTTTGATCATACAAGCAAATGGTGAAAATCCAGAAATGTTTGAAATCCCAAAAGAATATGTTCTTGAAGTGAATATTCAACATCCAAAGTATTGTAATTTTAAAAATAGTTTTGTATCTTTAAAGTTTTTAAATACTTTAAGTTTACACTTAACAAAGTTTTCATGATTATTTATGATTAAACTGCATTTTCTCTCTCTCTCTCTTTTTTTTTTATTTCTTTTAAAAGGAATTTTTAAAATTATTTCTTGTTTGTTTTTGAAGTCACAATGCATTTATTTATTTACAGTTGTTTTGTTACATTCCCCCAGAACTAAGAAAATGATTTTAAAAGACATTGTTAATAATTTACATTTTGGTCTTTTACAAACAGTTTTACATGCCAGTAAAACTGTGTTAAGTTCTTTGATGCATTCTTGTTATGAGGAAGTCAAAATACAACTTTAGACCACAATTGAGCATGGATTTGCTATTGCTTATGATGCTTAAACATCTTTTTCTAGAAGTTTTTGAAAGTAAAATTTCACTTTTCACTTGAAAAACAAGCTAGTTTTCCTACTTTCAAATCTCATTTAAATGAAGTCTAACTCCTGTTAAAATCTAAAAAAGATTTAACACCTGTTAGATTTCTCTTACAAAAAGTGACAGAAAGTTGTAAATTACTAACAATACTTGACATCTTTATCTACTTTAGCTATTTTCACTTGAGATTACTATTACTAATATTACCTGAAATGGACTGTAATGTTGTAGAAATGATAACATTGTTAAAAACCAGTTACTTTTACCAAACTGTAATGAGCCATTAAAATGTTCTTTTTAATTGAAATTTTAATCATAAAAACATTTGCAAGATGAAAACAAAAATAGGAAAATGAAAATTTCAAAGTAAAGATAATCTTTGTAATTGTTTTGTTTTACAGACATAGAGAATTAGACCAATTAGGTTTACGATGGTATGCTATACCTGTTATAAGCAACATGGCTTTAAGCTGTGGTGGATTGACTTTCACTGCTATTCCTTTTAATGGATGGTATGTAATGTTTCTATATTGGCTAAAAAGTGTCTTTTTAATTGCTAATTCTTTGCTTCTTTATTTTCGTTTTCGATCTTCAATATGAATCTTTTTTTTTTTTTTACTAATCTTTTTTTACTAAATTTTTTTTTTCTGACATTAGTTTTTCATGTATATTAATTTTGATTCCTTTGTTAATCTGTGTTGGCTTTTGATCTGTTTAGGTACATGAGTACAGAAATTAGTGTAAGGAATTTTGGTGACGAGAGCCGGTATAATCTGTTGAAGGTTTGTTATTAAGTGATTTTCTCAGGTAGGTATTAATTAATATTAGTTTTTTAACTTTAAAAAAATCATATTTTAGTATTGGTTTTTAGATTATCTGATAAACTTGATATAAGGAAAACCAGGGTTTGCATTTAGTAGCAAACTTTAGTAATCTGGTGAAACATGATTACTGAACAGAGAATTCAGAGTGTAACCAATAAAGATGGTCTAAACATGATTTAAAGTTATTTGAATAGTTAGGCTTGTGAAACAAATAGATAAATAGCTGTTACATAAAGCAATACAATTGTGATAAATCCTAATGTTATACAACTGTCATAAAAAATTCACAGAGTTTGCAATTTACTAATTACAAAAAAGGTTTTTCAGAAAAAGTTTCTGAAAGAAAACTTTTTCCTTTTGAAGGCATTAAATTTTTGACCATTTAGCTGCATGTTCAAGCTTCCAAGTAAAATTGTTTTAGGAATGATGTAGACTTGTCAGTATCAATAGTGTTAGTGTCCATGATTGACATTTTTTTTTTTAATCTAATTGAAAATTGTTCAATTAGAATAATTTCATCTAAAAGTGCTATGTAGAGTGCTCAGGTTTATAAAATTAGGCAAGGTAGAATGTTGATGGTTAAATTGGAAGTTATTTTTTGGATAGGTATTTTTATTTTAATTTCATATATTATCTTGAAAGATAGTAAAATACAGAAAGAAAAAGTAAATCTCAACATGTTATTCTAAACATGAATTAAAGATAACCTTTTATTGATGTAACTTTAAAATGAAGATTATTTAATGAAGAATAAGTTGGCTAATGTTGCAACTAAAACCTGGATCCCTGAATAAGTTTGCAAAAGTTTGTAGCATTACCAGGTTGCAAGTATCAATGAACTAAATTATGCTGTGATAAGTTTATTAATTTTAAATGACTCTAAGAGCATAACACCTTAGGTGATTTAGTTCGGTCACTATGGTATTCTGACAAGTACCCTTGAGAAAATCAACATCCGGAGGGGACAGACCTTCTCTTACTTCCTCAGCAGACCATATACTGTTGACAGTAAGTTTATGACCACTGAGGGAACAAAGATAGAAATGTTACCTAATAATAAGTTGTTTACATGCAATAGGTGTCATCCATTTGCAATTTAAAACTACAAACATTCTTACAATATTTTTTAAACAGTTTTTCTTTAGAACAAACTTTTTCAACATATCTAAAAATGTTTAAACAGATCTTTGGATGCAAAAGAAAAATAATTTTGTGAAAACTTTTGCAATCAAAGCTGCATATTTAGGCTAGATAACATAAAGTATTAAATGAAAATGTACCAAAGTTACAACATGAGTTTTGAGCATCAATTTTATAAGGAAAAAAAGTTTGAACTATGAAAATATTACTAACATTTTAATTGTGAATAAGTTGCAGTATTCTCATGTAATAGGATTGTGAATTTTCTTCACAATAAAAATGTTCTAACCTAGTTAATGTCTTTTTAAAAAATTTGCATAAAAAACGTTTTTTCCTTTTAAAAATTGAAAAAAGCAAAGTTAATGACAATTAATAAAATTTTTGAATAGATTAAAATAGATAAGATTGATACAAATGTGTTAAACAAGGATTTTTTTTCAGAATTTCAATTTTAAAATACAATATATTAGTTTTGATATTTTTTATTAATCATAAAAGCTGAACAAAAAATAGTATGAGTATTACTAGAGACCGCCGATTCGTTACTGTTTATCGGTTTGCGGATTGTGCACCGAATTATCTATGCTAAACGGTTCAAATTACTTACGGATTGATTTGATCCGAAAATAATGTATCGGAAAACAATTCGTTAAAATTTTTTCGGATTATTTTTTCGGATTGCAATCCGATTCGATACTTTCGGATCGGATTGCAATTCGAAAAACTTTTTTCGAATTGGAATCCGAACCGATATTATTTTTACGGATTTATACGGATTCAGAATAAAAATGCTTTTGAAATAAGATTCATTTTTATTCATTTATAATATTCAAATATACAATGAAACGAAATGATTTCCTTGTTAAGAAATAAAAAAAAGTGAAAATTACACTGAAAGTTAATCATTTTCCAAATTCATTTCCTGGCCACACAATGTCTTGAATTTTACTGAGTTGCTTAGTGTTTTTTTTCATATATACCAACATCTCAACCTTTGAGATTGAAAGAAAGGTTCTTCTAGAGCTGTATATATTCCTTGCTGTTGAGAAAACTCTTTCAGATGTTGATGATGCAGCAGGTATACAGAGGTTTTTTCTGGCCAGCCTTGACATTATTGGGTAAATATACTGGTTTTGTTTCCAGAATTCCAGTACAGTTGTATTTGCTAGAACTGGTTTTGAATTCAAATACCCCTCAATTTCAGCAGAAATAGCTTTCTTGGTGGCATTTGGAAATAATTTCGATTATTTTAGTTTTTTCTTTATATTTGTCTTAACAAAAAATGATATTTTTGAGGCATGCATAAAGCTTTCAATAAAAGAACTAATTATTTAAAGGTTATTTGCCTTAATTGTTGAAATGAACGTAACAATTTTTCAAACTAGTTTTTATCTCTATTTCTATTTTTATTTCTGTTAATATTTAAGTAGAAGAAATATAACAGTATAAATTTTATCGGACCAATCCACTAATTGAAGCAATCCGCAAAGCGAAATAATTTGCAAAGGAATTCGATCCACAAAAAAAAAAAAACCGCAAAAATTCAGTTTGAAATATTCTTAACTTTTAAATCAAAATAATATAATAATGGCTTACCGTAATAAATGTAAGTGAAGAATAGTAGACTTGATCTGTTGAACGAATTGTTGTAGGTTAAGATTTCCAAATAGGACTGATTGAAAATAAAAAAGAAATCCACTATTTATAGGACGCGCACATAATAAAAATGTAATTTATTGGACCACACCATTTAATGGTGACGCGATCGGATTGTAATTCGTATAATTCGCTAAGCGAACTAAAGTTAAATTGATTCGTAAAAATTTTTCGGATTAATAATCCGAACAGCAAAGAGAATCCGAAAAAAAAAAAAATCCGCTAGTGGTTCGTAAAAATTTTTCGGATTAATAATCCGAACAGCAAAGTGAATCCGCAAAAAAAAAATTCGCTTGTGGTCCGTAAATTAGTTTTCGGATTATTAATCCGAAAAATTTTTACGAACTGACTGTTTTAATCCGCAAAATAAGTCGGATTGGCTTTTTGCGGATTTTACGAATCGAATCGGCGGTGCCTAAATGTAATACTTAGGCACCGCCGATTCGATTCGTAAAATCCGCAAAAAGCCAATCCGACTTATTTTGCGGATTAAAACAGTCAGTTCGTAAAAATTTTTCGGATTAATAATCCGAAAACTAATTTACGGACCACAAGCGAATTTTTTTTTTGCGGATTCACTTTGCTGTTCGGATTATTAATCCGAAAAATTTTTACGAACCACTAGCGGATTTTTTTTTTTTTCGGATTCTCTTTGCTGTTCGGATTATTAATCCGAAAAATTTTTACGAATCAATTTAACTTTAGTTCGCTTAGCGAATTATACGAATTACAATCCGATCGCGTCACCATTAAATGGTGTGGTCCAATAAATTACATTTTTATTATGTGCGCGTCCTATAAATAGTGGATTTCTTTTTTATTTTCAATCAGTCCTATTTGGAAATCTTAACCTACAACAATTCGTTCAACAGATCAAGTCTACTATTCTTCACTTACATTTATTACGGTAAGCCATTATTATATTATTTTGATTTAAAAGTTAAGAATATTTCAAACTGAATTTTTGCGGTTTTTTTTTTTTTGTGGATCGAATTCCTTTGCAAATTATTTCGCTTTGCGGATTGCTTCAATTAGTGGATTGGTCCGATAAAATTTATATTGTTATATTTCTTCTACTTAAATATTAACAGAAATAAAAATAGAAATAGAGATAAAAACTAGTTTGAAAAATTGTTACGTTCATTTCAACAATTAAGGCAAATAACCTTTAAATAATTAGTTCTTTTATTGAAAGCTTTATGCATGCCTCAAAAATATCATTTTTTGTTAAGACAAATATAAAGAAAAAACTAAAATAATCGAAATTATTTCCAAATGCCACCAAGAAAGCTATTTCTGCTGAAATTGAGGGGTATTTGAATTCAAAACCAGTTCTAGCAAATACAACTGTACTGGAATTCTGGAAACAAAACCAGTATATTTACCCAATAATGTCAAGGCTGGCCAGAAAAAACCTCTGTATACCTGCTGCATCATCAACATCTGAAAGAGTTTTCTCAACAGCAAGGAATATATACAGCTCTAGAAGAACCTTTCTTTCAATCTCAAAGGTTGAGATGTTGGTATATATGAAAAAAAACACTAAGCAACTCAGTAAAATTCAAGACATTGTGTGGCCAGGAAATGAATTTGGAAAATGATTAACTTTCAGTGTAATTTTCACTTTTTTTTATTTCTTAACAAGGAAATCATTTCGTTTCATTGTATATTTGAATATTATAAATGAATAAAAATGAATCTTATTTCAAAAGCATTTTTATTCTGAATCCGTATAAATCCGTAAAAATAATATCGGTTCGGATTCCAATTCGAAAAAAGTTTTTCGAATTGCAATCCGATCCGAAAGTATCGAATCGGATTGCAATCCGAAAAAATAATCCGAAAAAATTTTAACGAATTGTTTTCCGATACATTATTTTCGGATCAAATCAATCCGTAAGTAATTTGAACCGTTTAGCATAGATAATTCGGTGCACAATCCGCAAACCGATAAACAGTAACGAATCGGCGGTCTCTAATTACATTATGCATAATTCTCTCTAGCCAACAGCAAAATTGTTGGGTTATAATACATCTACACACATATCATTATGGAAAGATCGTGCCATTATAGAATTAACCACTGCAATAATGCACAGTTATCAGGTATTTCATTTAACAGAGAAAATCATTTAAAATCTTGATGGTTTTTGTTGTAATATTTGTTTAAAATATGTAGAGAGTTATTTAATTGAAAGACAACATTAATTGCTTCAGTTTGTTTGTAAAAAAAATAGGTTTTCAGTTTCTATTTGTGCAACTGTATATTTGCTTTTTATATTGAGGCAGCAGGAGTGACCATGGTTGATCATCACAGTTCAGCCGAGTCCTTTATGAAGCATTTTCATCAAGAAGTACCATTTTGAATTACACTTTTTTCCTTCAATTTTAAGTTGTTAGTTTTTAATATCTAACGCCAAAATTAACCATCATAAATTTTGCTGATTCAGTTTCATGCAGATTTTTTCTATTGCTTTTGGCATTTGAAAAAATCCATGAGAAATGTTTTACCATTTTTAGAATAAATTGCGTGGAGGTTGTCCTTCCGACTGGGTATGGATAGTCCCACCGCTATCTGGATCAACATGCCCTGTGTTTCACCAGGTGATATGAAAAGCTATGAAAAGTTAACATATTCAGTCAATGATGATCATTTGATTATATTTTGATGTACTCGCAATGTAATTATGTTTTGACATTTGGTTTTTTCAGGAGATGCTTAACTATAAATTGAAACCTGCTTATGAGTATCAAACTGACCCATGGAGAAGTACTAAAACTGTTTTGAATCAGCTGGATGTTGTCAAGAAACACAAGTCTAAGTATGACTTATTCCTTTTTATCATGCTTCTTCTTCTTCTTCTTCTTCTTCTTCTTCTTCTTCTTCTGTCATAATTCCTTCTACTTCCATGCCTCTCTTTCATCAACATGTTCATGTTTGTAAATCTTACTTTATTTAGTTTTGTCAAATTGTCCACTGATCTCATGAGCAATGTTGTGGCTAAACGCCATAAAGTTACTATTTTATATGCAAGCGAATCAGGTAAAGCGGAAGCGTTTGCATACACTTTGCATGAACTATTTCTGAATGCGTTTAACTCAAAAGTTGTTTGCATGGACCAGTATAATGTTGATCAATTGGAAAATGAAAAATGCATCTTTGTAGTTGCAAGTACTACAGGAAATGGTGAAGCTCCTGAAAATGGGGAGGTCTGATTTTGTCTTGTTGTTTGTGTTTTTCATGTATTATTTCTTCTAACTTTTATCTAATCATAACTTCAAATTTTTCCAGATAAAATACCCATATGTTATTCAAAGCCATTTTGATAAGATGTATCTATTGTTACATATTTTTTATTTTTAGGCATTTGGTAGGAAGTTGTATGAAATGGTTTATCCATCTGACAAGTTAGTAATTTTTTCAACATACTGTTTCATGATTGAGAGTTCTGAAAGAAGAATTGGAAGTATAAAATCATTTCCGTGGCGTATTAAAACAACTTATGAATGTAGATCTCTTACACTTTAGGGCAACAGCAATTAGTGGGATTCATCACCCTCAAAATGAAGAAAGTCCTTCTTTTAATGAAAGTATTCTAATTCTGTAGGTTTATTTTTTGTAAACTAACAAATTGACTTTTAGACTTTTGCAATGGTCTTTTAAGTATATGCTTATCTAGCATGCATCACACCACATGATCATCTATCATAGGAGTTTTACATAATCTTGTCAATTTCAAATTTTTTTTTCTTTAGTATCTATTCTCATAAAAGAATCATTTTTTGCATATAAAAGTTCCCAGACATTCGGTTATCTTTAATCTGTTTACATAATCAATCCTACCTGTACATATCCACGCATAGTTTATAAAGGTACTTGTTTATGCCCAGATGTCTGAACAGGTTTTTAAGGTTATTACCCATTTATTATGATAAACACTTGTAGAGGTTTGGAAGTTGCTACTATATTAATGATGAGATTTGTGGCATTCATAAAGTCATGTCTCATATTTCTGGCAGGTCTTGGTTCTGGGATAATGCACTTTCAGTGGCTGGTGATGTAGAAAAATTGAGCACTGACCTTTCAATTTAGCTGAGGAGAAGAAAAGTGTCCTTCTATTTCAAAGTTGCCCCACAATCAAGGCACCCTTTTAGTAGAAAGAATCATCTGAACCAATTTGTCCAAAGAAGCAGCAATTTTTTTAGCTGTGGCTCTCCCATCAAATTTAGCTACATGTAGAAGTTGGTACTGGAGATTAAGTTCACTATTAACGTAATGAATTGTCTCACTCATATACCTCTCTACAGTGCATGATGTTCAAAGATCAGTTTTGAAGGCCATTGTTTCTGCAACATTTATATCCTCATTGAACATTTCAATCAAAAGTTGTACTGAGTATATTTAAGTGCAGTATATTGCACTAAAATATGCTCAGTACAAAAATTCCTTTATGTACTGAGCATATTTAAGTGCAATATACTGCGGCAAGTATATTTGAGCACAATATACTGTAATACCAACATTGAACAAACAAGCTCCATCAAGCATATTACCCTTACATACCAGTCTGATACAATAATAGTTCATCACTAAATACTGCTATTGTTTAAAAGTAAATTCAATTATGATTAACATTAATTTTAAAATGGTATTTAATGGTACAGTAGCAATTATACAGGTTTTCTATCAAATGAATAACAAATAAGAACTTAATTTAAATATATAATAATATATATAATAATATGTAATAAATATAAAAAAAGGCTTTCCTGTATGTTCTTTAGTGTCTTGTACTTTCATTAATTTATGAATAATAGAATCTAATAATTGTTTTTAAGCCTACCTCCTGAACAAGAAAAAAATGTCAAACTCTAGTTGTTGACAATCATGTCAGATTCCAATTGTACAATGCTTTGGAGAGGATATTTTGCAATGTCCTTGGTTGGGAATGGGTAATCCAAGAAAGGACAACTGTAGAAGCTGGTTCTCTCTGGCAATCACCAGCTTTAAGCTCATCAAAGGCTTCTTTATGGATACTGGCAGTGTAAAAAAATTTCATTTAAAATATTGTACAAAATATAGAATTAAAATAAATTAAAGATAAAGAGAGTATCAAATGATTTGATGCAAATCACAAATATTGGTAACTCTTATATGCCCATTATTTGCATGTCATTCTAAATATACCCATATAAAGATATTGAATGCTTACCTTTTAGATGGTTCATTGTAGAAGTGTTTGATTAAGTACATGAAACAACAAACGAGAATAAGTTGCACTTGGGTTTATTCTCTCCTTGCTTTGAGAAGTAATTCCAAATACTGGAAACAAATGAAATGATGAAATTTTAAGGGAGAAAAGTAGTTATTAAATGTTTGAAAATAAAAACTTGAATGATCTTTCAAAAAATTACCATTCTTGTCAATAACGTTTATTAAGCTTTTGTTAAAAGCTGAGTCTCCTAATGAGAATTCCAATGATAGGTGAAGCAACACTTATTGAGAAAATCTTTAATCAAGTATATAAAGCTCAAAGTTTGTATATGTGTATATGGGTGTGTTATTTACACAAATCCAAAGTTTTGATCTGATCCTAACCAAATATTGTATACAGTACTAATTTTTTCCAGGGAAGGTTTTAGGCCAGGTTTGGACCACTCCAGACTCCATGTTCAGGGTGCTTACGGCTGTCACCAAGTTTCAGCCCCCTCCAACAAATCCTTGCCCCGGCTATAAGGTGATTATGAAAACCAAAAATTAGAATAAATACCCATACATGCCTGTTTACAAGTACATATGGTTAATATTGAAATATATAAGCCTGATGTTTGGTTAAGCAAAATTGATCATAACAATAACCTGTTAAATATCTCATGAATAGCTATCATTAATTGTTATATTGTTGATACTTACTTTAATTACACAGATATTTTCATTTTTTATTCAGTTTCTCTGTATTTGGTCTTGGCTCAAAGGCTTACCCTTATTTTTGTGCATTTGCTAAGTCACTTAACAAACTGCTAAAAGCAATTGGTGGTGAGGAGATTTATCCGATTGGAGAAGGAGATGAACTTTGTGGTCAAGAGCAAGCATTTAGGGCATGGTCACAAGGTTGTTTTAAGGTAAATTATTGAATTAATTTGTTTTGAAACTATTCTTGAACTAATTTTCAAATTGTATGTATACAATAATATGTAGAAATTGTTCTTTGATTAAATTTTGAAATTGCATGTATAAAATGGAAAATTGTGTGATGGTGATATATTAAAACACATGAAATCTAAATTGGATAACACAAACCAAACTAAATATCTGTCCTTGGGTTTATAGCGTGTTTTCTTATTTACTTATGTCTGAAATAAATAGAAAAGAGCTACTACTCCGAAATGATTCCTCCAGATATGGATCAACCATCTTCAAAAGAGATCAGGAGCTTACTGGATAAAAATTCAAGTCACAGATTAGAAACAGCGTCACCTGAACAGTTAGCAATATGACCCCCGTTTCTGCAGCATAACTGCTCTATTCAATGTTAAAGGAATCAGCTACAATCCAAATAAATGGCACATATTCATATGTAGTTCATATAAAGATTAACTGATATAAATTATGGGTGTTTAAGTGACTTGCAATTACCTTGAAACAATTTTTTAAAGATGTTTTAGTTATTGATGCATTATTTAATTATAAAGAAATGCTGTAACAAGTTTGCTCAATTTAGTACATATTTAAACTTTTGACATAACAAATGAAAAAATTAATGAATAAAGTTATTGATATAATTTAAAATAGGCAACATGCGAAGCATTTTCAATACAAGCAAAGAGTCAATCAAAGACTTCTCCCCAACTCTCAACTGATGATTTTCACATAGTATTTCCCGAATCATTTATGATAAGTTCTCTGGACAAAGGTGTTCTTATTTTTCCTTTAAAGAGCTAAAAGTTTTAATTTTTAAAAATGATAAAGTTATATTTCTAAAGGATACCATTTTAAACATGGCATTTGTTTCATTTTTAGAACTTATAAAATTTCATCGAAAAGCAATTGAAACATGCAAAATAATATCAGTAAGCAACTTACAAACAAAGGAATCAAAGTAAGCTCTGTTTCTAATTTGATTTAAAAATTAATTTTTAGCTTCAAATTACTGCTCATTAAGGTTCAGTATTCTACTCATTTTATCATAAAAAGAAAGAAAGGTAGACATTTAATTTCGCTGGAAGCACAAATGCATGAGAAATATTTTGTGAGTTGTTTTATTAAATAGTTGTTTTATGTAATAGCTTTGTAGAACTTACAGAATCTTAGAAGAGTAGAAAGATATTTACTCACTTAAAAGAAGATCGAATTAGTGTCACTTCATAAGTTACAGATTCTTGAAAAAAAAATTTGAATTCTGGGTTGGTTTTAACATATTTTGTTACCTATACAACAAAATATATGAATTTAAAGATGGTGATGGTGATGCATCTATTGAAGAAATTTAAACCTAAATTTCACATTTAGCACAAAGCTTAGAAAACTATTAGCTCTTGCATTTTGAATATTTTTCTGTACATTTTTTTCTAATTTTTTTCATAAAAAACAGTTTTGCATTATTTATTTACGTTCCCTAACAGAATTGGTTAAAAACTCAAACAATCCCTTTAATTTCACTTGAATTTTTAGTCGTGTGACAAATTTGGTGCGCATTGATAAGTTACATAATAAAGAGCTGTCATACTGTCCAGGAGATAACTTAGGAATATATGCTTGTAACAACATGGAGCTGGTTGACAGGTTGATTTGCCGTGTGACCAACAATAAGCTTACATCTTCAACTGTAGTGGACTTAGTAACGAATGAAGATATGAAGAAAAAGGAAGGTGCATGCTTTATGCATTTGAATTTTATTTTTTATTTGCTTTAGATTGTCTTTTGCAAAAATATTTCAAACTTCTTGAAATTTTCTCAGGTGTGTTCTCCAAAAGCCAAATGTCTCTATGGAAACGCTTGCCTCTTCCTAACACGTTAGGTCGAATATTTGGGTGGTTTCTTGATATAACCACACCACCCTCCATGAAGTTACTTGAAGTGTTTGCTAACAGATGTAAAAATCAAAAGGAAAAAGCAATGCTTACGAAGCTTGCAAGAGTAAATGGCTTCTATTGTAACTCATTCCTAGTTTTTGTGTCTTTTTCATTTTTATGTCTGTTACTTTTGTTTTTTATTTTCTATTTTTGTTATTTTTTATTTGTAATTTTTAATTTTCTCTGAAAAAGTGTGTGGATTGATTTTATTTTGTTCATTTTTTAAAAGTTGTTTTTATGTCTTTTTTTATAGATCAGTAATATTTATGAAGATTGGAAACACTCTTCGTATCCAAACATAGCAGATGTTCTTGAAGAGTTTTCTTCAATTGAAATTGATTTTGTGTTGCTAGCAAACGAACTACCACTTCTCAAACCAGTAATGTTTCCTTCATTTCTAACTATCTTTAACTAAAACTTAAAAAATGCTTGCCAAATATCAAATTAAAAAATATTTAATTTGGTGCTGTTTTGTTGTTAATACATGAACTTCTTGTATTTGTTTTAGAGATATTATTCCATATCTTCGTCTCCAGATGTGTATCCAAACGAGATTCACATAACAGTAGCGCTCATCAGCTATTCTGTTAATGGTAATTTGTGAATGTGATATTTTCATGATAAGAAAAATGCATGATTTCTAAGATGAAGATGTTTTCTGCATTTTATGGATTTTATCATTGTTAGAAATTCCTCATAACGGTGTGTGTTCATCATGGCTTCATTCAAGAAACGCTGGGAATGAAGTTTACTGTTTTATCAGAAAGTATTTTTCTCTTGATAGCTTTTTTTCATTTTTAGTGTGGAAAATTTGCAGTTAAATAAATTCATTCATATCTTTATTTGGCATAAAAGAACAGGCCATAGAATCTATTGATTCTGATCGATCATTTCTGATGTTTTTGTTTTATAACTTGATTTGATTTTAAAAATTTAAAAATTGGAAAGTTGTTCTGTTAGCTTATATTTATGGTTTAGTTTCAAAAATGGTTTTATCATCAAAGATAGATAATTTAAGCTCATCTAAA